>NW_026117080.1:0-16832 GCF_001640805.2 Lates calcarifer
ACACAGTGCCATCTCACATAGTTCACTAGCTTGTGGAGCTGTGCAGTGGTCTCTACTGTGAAGTGGAGAATCACAGTGAAGGAAGACCTGAAGGAAGAAGTTCATGTACATAACTTTATTAAACTCCTAACTGTAACATAAAAGTCAAGAGCAACAGTATTACTGTAATATGAAACAGATGAAATGAACAAACATCAAAAAGTCCTGTTATATGACAAAAACCAACCATACCTTCTGCTCTGTTGTGAGGAAGCCTGAGCACTGAGGAGGAACAGAGTCTCTGTGTGGTCAGCACTGATGACTCTGCTGTTGATAAGCAGTCAGGATGGTGCTATGATGACTGGTCTGTGGCAGGATGATGTCTTGGCTGTAGTCAGCTGATCCAGTGTCTAAGAGTCACAGAGAAGGTGAGGCAAAGGTTGGCAGGAGTTATCTCATCGTCTGCTTTGAAGAATGACTGGGACTGGCAGGAAGTAGAACATGTCTCTGTGTGGTCCAGTACTGATGGATCCACCTCAGACTGACAGTTAAGATGGTGTTGTGGTGTGTGGTCAGTGGCAGCAGGATGACGTGGTTGATTTGAGCTGATCCTCACGATGCTAGAGGAGGTGTGGTGAAGGCTGATAATGTGTGGTCACAGATGACACAGGAGAACTGTGTCTTTGTCCAGGGGAAAAGAAAAGTTATCAAAGCTACAGTCTCTAGCTATAGTCCACCCACCCTGCCACAGAGGGCACTGGGACATTGGGTGGATGGAAATGTGGGGTATCAGCTGGAAGGTATCAGAAAGTGTGTGTTACATTGAGAACACACACTTTCTGATGTATTCCCAGTGTTGACAGCTGTGTACAATTCTGTACTGCACTGTAGCAGTACAGCTTTGTACACAGAAACATGTACGTGTATATATACACTGTAATGCTGTACATGTACATGTTTCAGTAGCTGTATAGGACTGTGTGTTTTTAAGCAGTTGTATGGTTGTACAACTGCTCAGCTTTACAGCAGTTCTATACATCTACTGAAAGTTTTGGCCTGTGTATTTACCAACCCAGACCCAAAACCCACCCTGATAAATACACAGGCCAAACCACAAGGGAAGCATAACTCACTAACTCTTTCAGTTACCTGAAAGATTATATGACCTATAACATTATCCAATACTCTTAACAGTCCTGATTACCAGTTAAAACAGTAAAATTAGATTTCCTTTACATGGACAGTTACATTAGTTCAACAACAATGTTACCTAAAACTACAACATGACCCTCACTGTATTTACCTTACCTTACTCACTGGAGGAACCTGAACAGAATACATCACTGTGACAATATTTTACCAGGTGACATACAAAGACAGTGTTATGGTTGAGGGATAAAGAATAATAAGCACTTTGTCAAACATTGTGTTATTCCTCACAAAGAAACCTTGCAGTTTGTTTATTTTAATAGGGGTCCTCTGGTCCTCCCTCCCTCCCTCACAAGTCTCAGTGAGGCCCCCGAATTTAGATCATATTAAACTGCTATGACTGTCTTCTCAAACCAAACTGTTATTAGAACATTTAACTCTCTTTCATCACTATCACTTAGTCTATACTCCACTGTAGTATGCTTTTTAAAACTCACTGTTTTGTTCTACTTTTCTCACAATTTCACACAAAGTTCTCATAAACTACTTTCTCAGATCTCTGCACTGAAAATGTGGATTTTAGATTCAAATCATTTGCATTTTTCTTTACCTTTCAGACTCAGCTGACAGTACACAGTACACAGGGTCGTGATAGCTGTAATAGGTTTTCATCACACCAGAATGGAGACATCTCTGTGGTTGTGAGATGAAGATCAGGTCCAGCAGTGTGTTCTTCTCTGTGGTTGCAGCCAGTGATGAGTTGTGTGTATCCTCTAGACTGAAACAGCTCCAGTATCGGTTTGCTTGCACTGGTTAAAAGATTCTCGTTAAAGTCACCACGGACAATGATGGGATGACAATCCAGGATCTCCAGTGAGTCCAACAGGCTGCTCAAGTTAGACAGGAACGATCTCATACTTACAGTGCACCGCCAGTAATACAGTAGTCTGGCGGTCTGTACACTGCTGCAATCAGTGCACTCATGGGAGCTTTAACCTTCAAAGCCACAAACTCAAGGTCAGTTACATTATGAACATACTGTTTCTCACGAACCTGAATGTTGTCTTTGACATAAACAGCAACTCCACCACCCACTTCTGCTGGCCATCTGTGGGAACTTTGTGTAGGACGGGTGTCTGTTTGCGTTTGAACATGTTGTAACCTTGTAGGTGGAGACTCTCAGCAACAAAGGAGCCCTGTAGGTGAGTTTCTGTGAGAGACAACACATCTGCTAGACACAGTTCATGATGGCTCTTTATGTTGCTAACATGAGACGGGCAACCCTTCTGTATTGTGGTGAACAATGGCCAGAGTGTCAGGCCTGCTTAGTGTTTGTGTGATATGAAGAAGAGGCATCATATCGTCCAAACTGACTTGTCTCATGTTCTCCAGTGCTGCAGTGATTTCTGTGTTGGCATAGATTTTACTCTCATCCATGTCCAGTAGGTGCAGTTTCACTGAGAGAGGTCACTCAACTGATTGCAACATAAGCCATGCCGGGTTCAAAAATGTGCTTCAGTGAGACGACAGCTGATGTTCTGGTCATACCTTGAACCATATGAATTGTACATGCAAAGGCCAGTTTAATGGAAAACTGTCTGTGAACCACTCCTTTCTGTTTCAGATTCTCCTCTGCTCTCTCTATGTACACAAGGTTATCATGTACTCCTGATGCTCTGTTACTGCTGTTCCTTCCAGCTGTTTCATCATCCATCTTTAGTCCAAGCTTAGTGACACATGAAGATACATGATGTTGAAAGGTCACCACTCTGACTAAAGTAGCAAATGAACCATTCACTAATCCTTGAACACATCAAGGTTTCTGGTGAGCATAACACGAGCACCTTCAGCAACTTGCAAAGTGTCTGGTAATTCATTTCTGCCTCCTTTCACTGGTTTGTCTTGCTGCGTCATTCTGCCAGATCGTGGGTACTTTTTATAGTCATCAGCATCAATTGTAGTGATGTGACACTGAAGCTGAGCCAGTGTTGCAGAGTTGTGTGCATCTACTTGTCTATTAGTAGCAAAAATGTGCAGGACATCAGTTGGACAAAGTTTGTGGTTCAGTGACAGCTTGTGACAGCAAAGCTCTGTCTGCGTCAGACAGCTCATCAGACTTTTCCTTCACACGGATCCTGTTCAACATCTCTGCAAAGGCAACATCATCTTTCTGTTGCATAATCTCAGTCAGAGTGATCATCTGAAAGTGTTCCTGCCACAGGTCAATCTGTGATGGGTCGTACACACACAGAGGTTTAGACTGTCGCACTGGTGGGAGCTGATAAAAGTCTCCAACTGCAATTACTGACATTCCTCCAAAGGGTTTCTGACTGCCTTTATCTGTTTGAGTCTTGCATCCACGTAGGCAAAGAGGAGCTTTGACACCATAGACACTTCATCAGTGATGATGATTTCAGCATTTAGAAGCTCTGCTCTGACCTCATCCAGCTGATAAACACCGTCCTACAAATGGAGGTTTCAAACTTCTCGGCAGCTTAAGGAGAGAGTGCAGTGTAGTGCCAGATATATTAAAGGCTGCAGTTCCAGTGAAAGAAGTCAACAGGACAGTGGGCCTTGATATGTCAGCCTCTTCAGCATGTCTGGGCAGTTTGCTCAGTATCTTAGATGCCTCTGAGTAGATGCATTTGATGAGATGTGACTTCCCTGTGCCAGCACCACCGTTGATGTAAAAGAACAGCTGCTCTGGATTCAGTCCACAAACACGTTCTTTGCACCAGTCTCTCACTGCATAGAATACACAGGCCTGCTTCTGGTTCAGATTCTGGTACATGTGACGTAAAACCACAGGATCAGTGACAGGGGGCTCTCTGATGGCTCTGGCCTCTGTTTCAGCATTAGCCTGTTGACTGTAGTCTGGGACATTTTCTTGAACACTGTCATGATCTGGCTCTGCTGCCTCCAGTTCATAGATACACTCCAACCTGTCTGCTTCAGATTCCTCTGTTCTCCTCATACTCTTCAACAGCTTCCTCAATCTTCTTACTGTTCATTTCATAATTGTCTTTGTTTCGTTTGACAACGTCTCTGATGGGCTCAGGAAGGTCAGAACCAGGCAACTGCACGTAGCTGCTGTTATAGAAGGACTCGTACATGGGTAAGAAAGGCCTTTTCAGTTCCTGATCTGAGCGGTAAGGAATGTATAGTTTTAGAAGTGTTCCATAAAATTGCTCAGGATGTTTTTTCTGTGAGCAGCAGTGAAATCTGATGACGGCAGGCTTATCATTTTCAAATCCCATGTCATTTAGCAGGGGCAAAACATTTTTACCTTTTCTCTGCTGACAAACCTGCATGTGGACGCAAAGTCATCCACACATCTGTTCAAACTCTGGTGTTTCAGGTCTGGATTTGTATTTGTCGGTCAAAGATGTCATCCACACATTTGAACACTCTGCTGTTGTGCTCTCCAGGTACGAGAGGGGGCGACTCATTTTCAGTGGGTTGTCATCGGTTGTATGAACACGACAGCATGTGAACACTGTTTCATGTGAAGGCCACAGGCACAGCTCACACGCTCCTGAGCACTGATCTCTCTCTTTTTGGAATAAGCCTGCATGACCTCTCTCATCTCATCACTGTTTGAATGACTGTTTTGAGGTACTCAGACAGTTTAGACTCCTGCTTTGTTATGTAGCTGGTGAGGTACATGATGCATGAATATGCATTGAGAATGTAACTGAAATCAATATTAGCATCCCAGGCCTCAAGTAGATGTAGATTATATCCATTTACCCAGCAGTCCTTTGGGTCACGTTTCAGTATCACAGCACAGGATTTGTTTATCTTCCGCAGACACTGGTGATACTCCTCGACTGTTAACTGACATCGAGCCAGGAGCTGCTTCAAACTCAGGGAGGCACTTTCAGGTTCATTCTGCAGCTGGTTGAGTGGTCTGAGCTTAGTCTTTGCTGTTAGCAGGTCCAGTGCATCATCATCATCATCATCATCATCATCATCACCATCATCAGGTCTAATGATCATTGTCTTTCTGCATGGTGGTTTGGGAAATCCAAATCTGCATCCAGAGCCCAGACTTCTGAAACATGTCTTTGAGTGGTTTTTACACAGGGCATGTCAACATCCTGCTCATTATCAGGCTCATGTTCTGCCTCATGAAGTGCACCATTGTCCAACCTGTCAATTTCCATCAGATCATCCTCATTCATCATCATCATTATCATCATCATCATCAGGGAGTGTGGGGTCACACAGCTCAGCCTCATCTCTGATACTTATGTCCTCATACTGTGGGTGAATGTGTTTCAGTTTATTCAGGGCCTGTAGCAGTTTAGACCAGGTGACAGTCTGGAACAGCTGATGACCTCTGTAACACAGTCGTCTCTTCAGTTTGACTCTCAGGACTTGAGACTCACTTCTCAGTCTGGGTAACGCTTCAACTGTTTCCTGCACCTCAGATGGGACACACACCACATTACCAGGTATTGCTCTCTGTCTGCCTTTGGGAAGTGGGATGATCTTAGCAAATGGAAAACACTTGGCGATCAGATGTCTCTCCAAATGTTGAGGTCACACAGCTCAGGTGGAATATCAACCAGCTCCATGTTGTTGGCTACAGCCAGAGAGGGCAGGGATCCTTTTTAAGATGATCATGACAGGTGTGACAGATCCATTCATCCTTTCTCTCATCAGGAACTTTACACTGTTCATTTCTGCAGCCATCATCACAAACATGAACATATTTTCCTGTCAGACATTCAGCAGCCACTTCTGCATTTTTGACATAATCTGAGTTTCACCTGGTTCTCAAATGAAGCTTTATGACAGACAGTGCAGATGTAAGTGGGGCCGGCATTTATATGTGATCTGAAAACAGATATGGCCTCTTTGATCAAACTGTGGTCACTTTCTGGGGTTTGTCTGTTTATCCGTCTGTATTTCCTCTTTATCTTCATGGCACATCTCATGTTGTGCAGAATTTTAAATGTAAGATTGTTGTTATAACTGTCTCGCATGATTTGTTTCATGAGTTGTCTGTGTCTTATCTTGAACGACTGATCATGTGCGTGACGCTGAGTGACATAAGATCGCTGCCTCTGCCTGAATTCTGCATTTTCCCTGTATCTTTTGGTGAAGTATTGATTTCTTATTATTTATTGATTTTCTCTGATGAAAACTGTCATCTTCTCTGAATTTTTTTAGTACAGATTTAGTACAGATTTTTTTCAGCCTGAAGTTTAAATTTTCTTTGTATGTTTTGGTGAAATACTGTTTTTGTTTCTGTCTGAAGTTGGAATTGCTGTGATAGCGGTTGGTGATGTACTGCTGTTTCTCTTGTCTGAATCCTTCATTACAGTATTTGTTGCTTGAATAAGATTTCTTTTTGGCTCTATATGATTCATTAGAAGAATACTTTTCCTTCTCTTTTCTTTTCTTTTTGGTGCTTTCCCTGAGATCATTAGTCTCCTCTGAAATGTTCTCCTTTCATTTTTACCAAGTTTGACCAGTTTAGAGGAGAGGTCATGTGACACTTTATCAGACAGATCACTGGCAGCAGGTTTTATCAGTGGAACAGTTGAGAGTGATTCTTTGTGAGGAGCATCATGTGCTGTGACAGAATTAAAGCTGAACTGGCTCAATGGTTGTGGTTCAGTTTCCATATCAGTACATGCTTCATGTAACATGTCATCAGAGAGGTCAGTGACCACAGTGTTTGTCTTTGGAGCATCAACCACAACAGGACTGGGAGTTGTAGTCTGAGTGTCTGGGATGGCTTCACTCTGATTGGCTGTGTTCTCACTGTCAAACTCCACAGGCTTCAGCTCATAGTTACAGGTGGACTGTGTACCAAAGCTCTTGTGACACATTTTGATCCTGTCAATCATGTCACTGAGACGTTGTGAATGTCACCATGACAGCTTTACCAGCAAACAGTGACGGCAAACCATCCTCTCCTCTGGGGTGTGGCTCAAAGAAACCGTGCCTGCCTGATCTGGTTCTGAACACTGCCATACACAACCCTGTCATCAACAGCAAGGCATACTGCACATCTGACAGCAGACAGCTCAGTCCAGCCTCCAGGTCCAGAAAACTGTCCACAGCTCCAGGTAAAGGATCTCCTAATGTGCCGTACCGGGAAAGTAGTGTTTTGTCAGCATGAACCACGTGTCTGCGCGCTGGGACTAAATCTGGGAGCTCATCAGTGGTGAGGTGAGCGTGCTGAGGAAACATCTGTCTTACCTGTTTATACAACACGTTACCTTTATCCAAAACACAGTCAAGGTCTGTGCTGGTGATGTTTTCACTCTCATGAAGGAATGCTAGAAAGGTGAGAGAGTTACAGGTACACTGCTGGTTTCTGTATCTGCCGTATTTAATAGAAGCCTGGCTGCAGGACGCTCTGACACGTTGTTCACCAGGCTGATCTCCCACGTTCACACTGTCTGTATGAGGAGGTCCTGCTACACATGAAGCATCTCTCTGACGCTGTGTCTGTACCTGAAACATGGTGTTCACCTCTGTGCTTCACCTGGTGCATCTGAACAGACTCTGCTACACACAGAGTTTCACTGTGACGTCCTCTCTTCACAACGTCAGCGTACGATACCTGTGGTACACACACTGCATCACGTTGACCTGCCTGGTTTACAGCTTCAGCAGGAGACACCACAGACTCTCTCACCAAGTCTCTGCTCTGAGGACCAGGACCTTCTGCTTGTTCACATGGTGCTGCACACTGAGACTCCCTCTGCTGCTGCCACTGTAGCTTTGTAGCCTGAGACCTTTTACTCTTCCTTGGCATCGTTGTTGTTCTCCAAAACCACAGTTATCACTCTTGTATATATATTTACACAAACCAGACACTAACAGTGCTATTAGGGATTGTGTTTCAAGGCTTTCTGTAGAGACTGACTATAAATGTTTAACAGCGTCTTAGATCAAACTATGACTTTCAATGAGGCTATTCAGTAACAAATCAGAAAATAATTGAATGCTTTGACTGAAAGTTAGCTATCTCTCATATGTGACAGTTAATATTCAGAATCAATAACACAGGTGTGGTAGTGTGGTGTGAGACGAGTGCCTCTGGTAACAGGATTCAGCCACGTGTTGATTCAGTCACAGTCAGGAACATTGAGTCTGTAGACCAGGACCAGCAGCCACTCCAAATAAATCCAGATCCTCCTTTTTATTTCAATGTCAACAGGTTAAACATCAACAAACACTCAACACAAACCTGAGTACAAACCTCTGAGCAGCAGGCCAAAATGAGTAGACAGGAACAGACTGAGGTCTACATACAGTGCTCTTCTGCTATCATTTTTTATTTCAAATATAATAAAGAAAGCTCTGTATCCCAAACAGTAATTTTTTAATTTTTTTAGTTGATCTTTATACAATACGCCAAATTTTGTATCTACATATAACAAGATATATAGATATATATATAAATGCACACACACACATATATTTTATCTCAAACAAATTGTTTTTAGCCTTTGGAATGAATGATGTTTTAAACTTAATGTCCAAATCAGTTCTGTGAAAAATATGGATCTCCTTAAGTTTCAATAGTAATCAGATCAGGTTTTGTCCAATTACAGATTTTTCACTGTTTATGCCAAACTTGATAAATATATTAATCTATAAATGATTATTGCCAAATGCAACGATCAAATGATGTTTGGGAGAGAGACAGCACAGACAGAGTGTGAGAGCAGAGAACCTCTCAGAGTCACAATGAAGCAAGATCAGGTTTGCTGTTACCAGAGTTTCACTCCAGTCAGACTCTCTCACCAAGTCTCTGAGAATTTAAAAAAATAAAAACTGGTCTTAAAAACATAGTTTGGATTGTGTTATTGACTGTTACAGTAATCATGATTATAACTGTGGCTACTGTCATTCAACATTGTTTAAATATTCAAGGGCAATAATAATACTCTGCATAAATGATAAAGAAAACATCTTGTTTACATGACCTATGCAAAGCACTGGCAGTCATATCTTGCTGATGTCTTCAGAGCAGTCATTTGTGAGAGGAGGAAGTTGAAATGTGTTTTCATGCCACGGCCACTAGATGGCAGCAAGAGACTGCACATTAAGCCAGGATCAGTCACTTTGACACTTGATGATCTCCACTTTGGCAGGCAGAAAAGCCTCCAGGAAAAGACCAACACATTAATGTAGCTTGGATGTGATGGCGGCCTACGAGCTATGCCACACGCTTCACCTTGAGATGCATTTACAGCTACTTTGCCTTTATTCACAGAGCTCACTGTTTGTGTGAGATACAAAACGGTTCTTCATGGTTCTTGATTTTATTCTTCGGACCAACGGGCTTGCGCTGCGGTCCAACCTAGATGTTGCTGTGTACACACTGTCACAGACTCACCATGCCAGCTGAGAGAGAGGAGAGATGCATCCAGTGAGGTCAAAGCTGAACAGGAATATCATTTCAAGACATTTTTTCAAGACATTTTTAGAGGCTTTTACTAATCAACCATTCTGTTTTTTTCTGTTTTTTGTTTTAAGATCAGGGTTATCACAGATTTGTTGATTAAAAGATGATTCCAGTGTAGGCTTACAAATGGATATTCAGCCTATGTAGGAAAAGATTTGAGAGCAACAAAAAAACAAATTAGTGAAATCAAAAACCTATGCAATAGGCTGTTAAAATAAACAAATAATATAATATGAAGTCCTTACGTATCACTTGTTTTTTTTGTTCTGTGACAACACTGGCTTTTGAAGGGGTTACAATAGATAACCACACAGTCTCAGTAAATAAGTTACAGGCAGAGTGATATGATAGTGATGAGTTATTTTTTCAACTGACAATGGTTAGGTGTGCTGTCTTTGAGCATATTCTAAATGTCTAGTTCACTCTAAATGTTAAGGAAAGGAGCCTGCTTCCTAACTCATCTCCTTTAGCATAGGACACACTGGACCTTCCTTCACTAAAGGAAAGGAGAGAATGCTGTCCCACAATTCCTTCCAGCAGCAGTGTTTAAGGCAACGCCCCATCGTAGTTACTTTGCCCAGATCCACAAACATGTAAACACAACATTTGTGACACGATCCAAAACTTCTGAAAATCCTTCCCCTTCTAAAAAATATTTATTTTCTTTAGTTAACAAATGTATAAAAGGGTCAAAGTGCCCATAACAGGAAACTATACATTTCTGTCTGAATATAATTTACTCAGGACCCGTCACACAATTCCTTTTTATCGTTATTTTAATGGCTCAACTTTCATGTTATTATATTACTAGTATTGGAGAGGAAACCTTATTGAATTGTGGCTGACAGCACTGAGTTAGTCACTCTGCGTCTTCCATGTGTTATAAATAAAGTTGTTTAAAAAAAAAGCCTAGTGTAAGTGCAGTCGGATTCTCTAAATACTGTGGTTCTCTTTTCCTAATTCCTTATCAGTCCTGCCTCACATCTTTCCTTGACCTCGATGGAAAACGTTTGACTATTTGCAGCCCATGTCTTTAATATGTACATTAAGTACAGTGCTCTGGCCCTGTTGTTTTGGCTCTGTTTTGTGACCTTGCTGGCATCATCTTTTGTCTGCACTGTTTGATGTATTCATTACATATACAACACTGAGCCAATGGCTCGTTTGGATCTGTTTCTAGGGAGGTTCTGCAAAGTTCCACTTTCTGGTCTACAGCCTGGATCTTCTCCAAGGGCTGCACACTCTCATTCTGGTCACATGGCCTTTCACCATCGCTGGTGGAATATGGTGGTTGTCCTCCAGATGGATCTCTACAAGATCTGGATAGTTCCTCCACATCCTTCTTCAGAGAGGAATCAGACTTTTGCCTCCATAAATCTAAGCAAGGCCTTTGAGGCCTAAGTAACATGATGTCCAATCCTGGAGACCATTAACCCTCCTGTTGTGTTCACCCCCCGCCCCTTACTTTAGTGTTCCCGGTCAAATTTGACCGGTCTGTGTTAACTACTCTTAAATTAAGACAAAACCATTAATCACCACCAAAAACACTGAAAATATATTCCAAACGTTGACGTTGTTCAATTAGCCACACTGCCTCGCGGTCAGAGGTGAGGGAGGGACACACCTTTCCAGACTCCAGTGGTCCCCATGACTACCATCCCCATCCCCAACTCTGTCTTTAGCAACAGCACGGAGGAGAAGACGACCGGAGCTGGATGAGTGAGGATGACCGCTGGAGTAGAAAGTGATGGAAACCAAGAAAGTACATAAAACGAACTGATTTTAATTAATAACTTTGTTAGCACCATGTTTTTGCAGCCACCTCAGTCGTTTTTTCATGATTCGATATGACATGGTTATTAGCACTGCGTGGTTCACTAATGCTAATGTTACTTTGTCACTGTAGAGTGTTGAACAATATTGTCAACAAACTTTGATTTTTAGATGCCATTACAGCATTTTTAGGCAGTAGACTGCCTTTTTGACACATATATTTGCTTGATTTATCTGCCACTCACATGTATTGGGCTGGACTCAGGCAGAAGGCTGAAAGTTATGCTAATATTCAGGGTTGTGAAAGGAGTGCCAGCATCAGGAGGGTGTTTAAACCTGCTACAGCTCTCTCTGCATCTAATGTTCAGTTACTGTAATAGTTGAAGTGAATGTAAATGTCTTAAGTAAGGAACAATGAATTACTATTCCCAGTCTTATTGTTAGGCCTTATTGAGAATTTCATGAATTTGATTTAAGTCAGCTATTCATCATTATCACAGTCTTTTAACAAAAATCTTATTTGCTAGTCTATAACAATGTTAAGTGTGGTGTGGCTCTTCATCAAAATTGTGAAAATAATGTATTTGATGGTCAAATGTTACATCAGGTAGATTCACTTTTTTGTCTTTGATGTCCTGCAGACAGAGTGGCCGACTCACAGGAATGAGGACACACTTACGTCAACTGAGGGGGCGTTATTTTAATTGCTTGTTCAGACGCACGGAATACGAAAAATACCAAACACAGGTAATAATGCTGGCTCATTATTTGGCCATCTGATTTTCAGTTGTGATATCATAATCACATTACACTATTCTTGTACACATTAGCCTCTTTTACCACTTAAGTAATAGTCAAATAGTATCAGTCAGTCAAACAGTATGGAGAGAATCCATAGATTAGTTCCACAAAAGTAAAGTGCTCAAAACAAACCCCAGACTCAGATGATGCAAGAGGCTTTTGCCTGCAGCAACAATGATGGAAGAAGATAATGTTGCAACTTACATCAGCAAAGACATGGTTGCAATTTACATGTTTAATAGTTATTCGTTTTTAGCTCATTTCATATGACAATAGTTTAATAGAATATTCCATCCTGTTATTGTTACTGGCCAGTTGCAATGCAGGTGTCCTCCCAGGTGATTAGAATTCACTGCAGCTACAGTGAGATTGCTCCTTCCCCCATGTCTCTCTCTACTGCCAATCTATCTGTATCTATCTATATCTATATCTATCTTTATCTCTCTGACAGTACTGACAGTATACTTGCAAATATGCATTCTGAAACATAACAAGGTAGCATTAATTTAAAATGAATCCAACTGTAAATAAAACAGTCAGTGGAATTAACCACCACGTCTCCCTATTAACCTTGTAGCTCTTGCAAAACCACACAACTCTAACCCTGTCTAACACACAGGGTTCATTGTCATGTTAGGTTGCCAAGGTTCTAAGAGGGTCTTAGAGACCCAGAGATTTAAGATTTTCACACTTGGTTCATGTCTTTTTTAACTATAAGCCTCCTGTATATTTCATTTTCAGCTTACCAGAGAATATTTTGAATGGTTCTCCAAAGTATCTGAGGGATCAGAGGCCTGTACAAGCTGCACTGAAAGCCACTGGTGATGACTATACTCCATCAGAGGCAGTGCATGAAGGCAGCCCACAAAAACCTGACTGTCCTGTAACTTAAAGTCCATTTGTGAAGCAGAGGACATCCCAGAGGACCTATTGAAGAAGGACATGGCCCAGAGTGTCTTCAGAGGAGGACAAGAGGATAGGAGGTAAAAACTCTGATGACACAAACCTTTCTGTTACCTTTTCTACACAGAACACCGAAAGACAACAGGCACGATTAGAACTACCTCTGACTGGCAGCTTTCTCACCATACCAGAGCACCTCAGGCTGATATGGAAGCACATTTCCCGCCAGTATAAGAAAAAAAAATGCCTGTGTCTAGTCAAAATCATGAGGTAAATAGTCAAAATTATGAGATAAAAAGTCATAATTGTGAGATAATAAGTCTGAATTATGAGATAAGTCAAAATTATGAGACAGTGTCAAAATTACGAGATAATAATTTTAAATTATGAGATAGTGTCGAAATTGTGGGATAACAAAAATCATAATTATGAGATAATGTCAAAATTACAAGATAATAAATTGAAATTATGAGATAATGTTGAAATTGCAAGATTAAAAAATTACCATTAAGATATAATGTTGAAAATTACAAGATAATAAGTTGGAATTATGAGATAAGTGAAAATTATGAGACAATGTCGAAATTACGAGATAATAAAACTTAAATTATGAGATAATGTTGAAATTGGAAGATTAAAAACATCATAATTATAATGTCAAAATGACAAGAGAATAAGATGGAATTATGAGATCAGAAGTCATAATTATGACATAAATTGAAATTATGACATGAATTGAAATTATGTGATGATAAATCGCAATTATGAGATAAAAAGTCATAATTGTGAGATAAATCCGAATTATGAGATAAATCATAATTATGAGATAATGTCAAAATCTCGAGATAATAAATTGAAATTATGACATAATGTCGAAATTGTGAGATTAAAAAAAAATTGATTACGGGATAATGTCGAAATTCAACATTATCTCATAATTTCAACTTCTCATAATTTCAACACTATCTCATAATTTTGATTTATCTCATAATCATGACTTTTTATCTCATAACTCCATCTTATTATTTCATAATTTCGACATTATCCCATAATATTTTTTTTATCTCATAATTTCGACATTATGTCATAATTTCAAATTTATTATCTCGAGATTTTGACATTATTAAATAATTAGATGGAGTTATGAGATAAAAAGTCATGATTATGAGATAAATCAAAATTATGAGATAGTGTTGAAATTATGAGAAGTTGAAATTATGAGATAATGTCGAAATTACGAGATAAAAAAATGTAATTATGACATAATAAATTGAAATTATGTCATAAATTGAAATTCTAGGATAAAAAGTCATAATTATGAGATAAATTATGGGTTAATGTCAAACTTATAACATATTTTCACACAACACTCAAATGGCAGTTCTTTGGCATGAGCTCTCCTATTCAACTTGACAACGAAATGGATTGTGAGCACATTGAAGACTATTTAAAAAGGGCTTTACAACAGATGAAATACTTAATTTGCTTGCTGATTCATACTGGATTATATGAAGCAAACACACCCTTGAAAAGAGAAGCAGCTCTTGTGTAGGACAGAATAAAAATGATGTGGGCTGAAGTGGCAATCTTCATTGAACAGCAACTGGAAACATCTGGTCAGTTTCATGGTTACCTTATTTAGGATAACATATTGTTGGCATGGCGAGGACAGCTAGGTGCGCCACTGGGAGTGCATGCAGACTTTTCCAAATTATTATCTCAATTTCAACATATCATCTCATGATTTATGGACTTACTATCTCTTTGACTTAATGTTGAGCAGTTTTTTTCTTATATGGGTGGAAATAGAATAGAATAGAATAGAATAGGCTTTATTGTCATTGTACAGTTAAGTACAATGAAATTGTGGGTGCTCCACGAAGAGACACAGACTATGCACTATAGAAGAGATTTAAATACAAATAGAAATCCGAAAATGTACACAATATACAAGATGTATACAATATAATACAAGAGATTACAAAAAAATACAAGAATTACAAAATTACAAAAATTTACAATGTCACTTTTAAATAGAATCTACATACACACACAACAGCACACGATTGTGCAAAGAGTCTAGGACACTTTAAGGTGCGGGTGATGGATAGTGTCCTTGGCTCTGTGTGTGTGTGTGTGTGTGTGTGAGGTGTGGTGTTGGTGAGGTGGGAGGTGGGGGGTATGGTCAGTGTTTGTTTATGGTCCGAATGGCCCAGGGGAAGAAGCTGTTGGTAAGTCTGGTGGTGTGGGACTTGATTGACCTGAAGCACCGTCCTGAGGGCAACAGGTCAAAGGTGGTGAGCGGGGTGTGAGGGGTCTCCTGTGATGGCCCTGGTTTTCCTGAGGCAGCAGGTTCTGGATATGTCATCCAGGGAGGGCAGAGGGCAGCCAATGATTTTCTGGGCAGTGTTGATGACCCTCTGCACAGCCTTCCTGTCCTCAGCTGTGGAGGTGGAGATGTTAGTACACTCTCCACAGAGGAGTGGTAGAAGGCCAGCAGCAGCTTCTTGTCCAGATTGTTTTTCCTGAGGACACAGGAAATGCATCCGCTGCTGAGCCTTCTTCACAAGGGCCTTGGTGTTGTGAGTCCAGGAGAGATTGGCTGAGATGTGGGTACCCAGGAACCTGAAGGTGGTCACAGTTTCCACACGTTCTCCATTTATGAGGAGGGGGGTATGGTCTTGTCTGTCCTTTCTGAAGTCCATAATGAGTTCTTTAGTTTTCTGGACGTTCAGTGTCAGGTTGTTACCTGAGCACCAGAGGGACAGTTTCTCTACCTCAGCCCTGTATACCGTCTCATCCCCATCAGAGATGAGCCCAACCACTGTGGTATCATCTGCATACTTGATGATGAGGTTGGTTGGTGGGTTGGAGTGTTGGAGCTTGGAGCTTCCACAGGCTGAAAACATTTGTTTGCAAGTTGCAGACACAAATGGTAAGTATTACTGTAACAGCTGAGAAATATACTGTCTGTCACGAGGTCAGCTATTTGACCTGTCTGTCAGTGTCTGTCTGTCTGTCTGCTGGGTCTGCCTGTTTGCCACTCCACACCTGCCTTGCTGCTGCAATCAAGCTCATCTGGGTTCCATCAGCTCATCACTCAGGTTCGCTTAATCCCTGCTCCTGCCTTCAGTCCCTGCCGGATTGTCATTCCATGCGCACGGTTTGTGTAGAGAGAAGTTTGGCTCATCTTAGCTCAAGAATCTGCATTAGCAGTAGTGCCAATCAGATCATTACCTGACCTGTTTCTTCTGTTCAGTTCCTGCTTGCCTGCCTGCCTGCAAGCAGGGGGTTGCACACCCCCAGTCCTGCTCCATCACAAGTTCCTTTAATTTTTCCTGCAGTCCTGCTGTTCTGCTTTTTGAGGTTCCTTGCTCAGACGTGACAGTACGATCTGGCCATGCAGAATCCTGCAGACACTGACCCTGTCCACCAGGCTGTCTCCCACCATGGAATCTTGCTTGGCCAGCACGCCCAGGCACTGAGGGAGGTTATGGAGGGCCTCAGAGATCTCACAACCAAAGTCATGGAGATTCGGGACCAAATTAATCAGCCCGAGTCCTGAGGTTCAGCCACCAGCTCCCACCCCAGCAGCACCAACTCCTGTACCCATTAAAGAGCCATGGGTTCTTAATGGGCTTTTTGAGGTTCCTTGCTCAGATGTGACAGTACGATCCGGCCATGCAGAATCCTGCAGACACTGACCCTGTCCACCAGGCTGTCTCCCACCATGGAATCTTGCTTGGCCAGCACGCCCAGGCACTGAGGGAGGTTATGGAGGGCCTCAGAC
>NW_026117081.1:0-38125 GCF_001640805.2 Lates calcarifer
CCGCCAGTAATACAGTAGTCTGGCGGTCTGTACACTGCTGCAATCAGTGCACTCATGGAGCTTTAACCTTCAAAGCCACAAACTCAAGGTCAGTTACATTATGAACATACTGTTTCTCACGAACCTGAATGTTGTCTTTGACATAAACAGCAACTACCACCACTTCTGCTGGCCATCTGTGGGAACTTTGTGTAGGACGGGTGTCTGTTGCGTTTGAACATGTTGTAACCTTGTAGGTGGAGACTCTCAGCAACAAAGGAGCCCTGTAGGTGAGTTTCTGTGAGAGACAACACATCTGCTAGACACAGTTCATGATGGCTCTTTATGTTGCTAACATGAGACGGCAACCCTTCTGTATTGTGGTGAACAATGGCCAGAGTGTCAGGCCTGCTTAGTGTTTGTGTGATATGAAGAAGAGGCATCATATCGTCCAAACTGACTTGTCTCATGTTCTCCAGTGCTGCAGTGATTTCTGTGTTGGCATAGATTTTACTCTCATCCATGTCCAGTAGGTGCAGTTCACTGAGAGAGGTCACTCAACTGATTGCAACATAAGCCATGCCGGGGTTCAAAAAGTGCTTCAGTGAGACGACAGCTGATGTTCTGGTCATACCTTGAACCATATGAATTGTACATGCAAAGGCCAGTTTAATGGAAACTGTCTGTGAACCACTCCTTTCTGTTTCAGATTCTCCTCTGCTCTCTCTATGTACACAAGGTTATCATGTACTCCTGATGCTCTGTTACTGCTGTTCCTTCCAGCTGTTTCATCATCCATCTTTAGTCCAAGCTTAGTGACACATGAAGATACATGATGTTGAAAGGTCACCACTCTGACTAAAGTAGCAATGAACCATTCACTAATCCTTGAACACATCAAGGTTTCTGGTGAGCATAACACGAGCACCTTCAGCAACTTGCAAAGTGTCTGGTAATTCATTTCTGCCTCTTTCACTGGTTTGTCTTGCTGCGTCATTTCTGCCAGATCGTGGGGTACTTTTTATAGTCATCAGCATCAATTGTAGTGATGTGACACTGAAGCTGAGCCAGTGTTGCAGAGTTGTGTGCATCTACTTGTCTATTAGTAGCAAAAATGTGCAGGACATCAGTTGGACAAGTTGTGGTTCAGTGACAGCTTGTGACAGCAAAGCTCTGTCTGCGTCAGACAGCTCATCAGACTTTTCCTTCACACGGATCCTGTTCAACATCTCTGCAAAGGCAACATCATCTTTCTGTTGCATAATCTCAGTCAGAGTGATCATCTGAAAGTGTTCTGCCACAGGTCAATCTGTGATGGGTCGTACACACACAGAGGTTTAGACTGTCGCACTGGTGGGAGCTGATAAAAGTCTCCAACTGCAATTACTGACATTCCTCCAAAGGGTTTCTGACTGCCTTTATCTGTTGAGTCTGCATCCACGTAGGCAAAGAGGAGCTTTGACACCATAGACACTTCATCAGTGGATGATGATTTCAGCATTTAGAAGCTCTGCTCTGACCTCATCCAGCTGATAAACACCGCCTACAAATGGAGGTTTTCAAACTTCTCGGCAGCTTAAGGAGAGAGTGCAGTGTAGTGCCAGATATATTAAAGGCTGCAGTTCCAGTGAAAGAAGTCAACAGGACAGTGGCCTTGATATGTCAGCCTCTTCAGCATGTCTGGGCAGTTTGCTCAGTATCTTAGATGCCTCTGAGTAGATGCATTTGATGAGATGTGACTTCCCTGTGCCAGCACCACCGTTGATGTAAAAGAACAGCTGCTCTGGATTCAGTCCACAAACACGTTTTTTGCACCAGTCTCTCACTGCATAGAATACACCAGGCCTGCTTCTGGTTCAGATTCTGGTACATGTGACGTAAAACCACAGGATCAGTGACAGGGGGCTCTCTGATGGCTCTGGCCTCTGTTTCAGCATTAGCCTGTTGACTGTAGTCTGGGACATTTTCTTGAACACTGTCATGATCTGGCTCTGCTGCCTCCAGTTCATAGATACACTCCAACCTGTCTGCTTCAGATTCCTCTGTTTCTCTCATACTCTTCAACAGCTTCCTCAATCTTCTTACTGTTCATTTCATAATTGTCTTTGTTTCGTTTGACAACGTCTCTGATGGGCTCAGGAAGGTCAGAACCAGGCAACTGCACGTAGCTGCTGTTATAGAAGGACTCGTACATGGGTAAGAAAGGCCTTTTCAGTTCCTGATCTGAGCGGTAAGGAATGTATAGTTTTTAGAAGTGTTCCATAAAATTGCTCAGGATGTTTTTTCTGTGAGCAGCAGTGAAATCTGATGACGGCAGGCTTATCATTTTCAAATCCCATGTCATTTAGCAGGGGCAAAACATTTTTACCTTTTCTCTGCTGACCATAACATCTGCATGTGGACGCAAAGTCATCCACACATCTGTTCAAACTCTGGTGTTTCAGGTCTGGATTTGTATTTGTCGGTCAAAGATGTCATCCACACATTTGAACACTCTGCTGTTGTGCTCTCCAGGTACGAGAGGGGGCGACTCATTTTCAGTGGGTTGTCATCGGTTGTATGAACACGACAGCATGTGAACACTGTTTCATGTGAAGGCCACAGGCACAGCTCACACGCTCCTGAGCACTGATCTCTCTCTTTTTGGAATAAGCCTGCATGACCTCTCTCATCTCATCACTGTTTGAATGACTGTTTTGAGGTACTCAGACAGTTTAGACTCCTGCTTTGTTATGTAGCTGGTGAGGTACATGATGCATGAATATGCATTGAGAATGTAACTGAAATCAATATTAGCATCCCAGGCCTCAAGTAGATGTAGATTATATCCATTTACCCAGCAGTCCTTTGGGTCACGTTTCAGTATCACAGCACAGGATTTGTTTATCTTCCGCAGACACTGGTGATACTCCTCGACTGTTAACTGACATCGAGCCAGGAGCTGCTTCAAACTCAGGGAGGCACTTTCAGGTTCATTCTGCAGCTGGTTGAGTGGTCTGAGCTTAGTCTTTGCTGTTAGCAGGTCCAGTGCATCATCATCATCATCATCATCATCATCACCATCATCAGGTCTAATGATCATTGTCTTTCTGCATGGTGGTTTGGGAAATCCAAATCTGCATCCAGAGCCCAGACTTCTGAAACATGTCTTTGAGTGGTTTTTACACAGGGCATGTCAACATCCTGCTCATTATCAGGCTCATGTTCTGCCTCATGAAGTGCACCATTGTCCAACCTGTCAATTTCCATCAGATCATCCTCATTCATCATCATCATTATCATCATCATCATCAGGGAGTGTGGGGTCACACAGCTCAGCCTCATCTCTGATACTTATGTCCTCATACTGTGGGTGAATGTGTTTCAGTTTATTCAGGGCCTGTAGCAGTTTAGACCAGGTGACAGTCTGGAACAGCTGATGACCTCTGTAACACAGTCGTCTCTTCAGTTTGACTCTCAGGACTTGAGACTCACTTCTCAGTCTGGGTAACGCTTCAACTGTTTCCTGCACCTCAGATGGGACACACACCACATTACCAGGTATTGCTCTCTGTCTGCCTTTGGGAAGTGGGATGATCTTAGCAAATGGAAAACACTTGGCGATCAGATGTCTCTCCAAATGTTGAGGTCACACAGCTCAGGTGGAATATCAACCAGCTCCATGTTGTTGGCTACAGCCAGAGAGGGCAGGGATCCTTTTTAAGATGATCATGACAGGTGTGACAGATCCATTCATCCTTTCTCTCATCAGGAACTTTACACTGTTCATTTCTGCAGCCATCATCACAAACATGAACATATTTTCCTGTCAGACATTCAGCAGCCACTTCTGCATTTTTGACATAATCTGAGTTTCACCTGGTTCTCAAATGAAGCTTTATGACAGACAGTGCAGATGTAAGTGGGGCCGGCATTTATATGTGATCTGAAAACAGATATGGCCTCTTTGATCAAACTGTGGTCACTTTCTGGGGTTTGTCTGTTTATCCGTCTGTATTTCCTCTTTATCTTCATGGCACATCTCATGTTGTGCAGAATTTTAAATGTAAGATTGTTGTTATAACTGTCTCGCATGATTTGTTTCATGAGTTGTCTGTGTCTTATCTTGAACGACTGATCATGTGCGTGACGCTGAGTGACATAAGATCGCTGCCTCTGCCTGAATTCTGCATTTTCCCTGTATCTTTTGGTGAAGTATTGATTTTCTTATTATTTATTGATTTTCTCTGATGAAAACTGTCATCTTCTCTGAATTTTTTTAGTACAGATTTAGTACAGATTTTTTTCAGCCTGAAGTTTAAATTTTCTTTGTATGTTTTGGTGAAATACTGTTTTTGTTTCTGTCTGAAGTTGGAATTGCTGTGATAGCGGTTGGTGATGTACTGCTGTTTCTCTTGTCTGAATCCTTCATTACAGTATTTGTTGCTTGAATAAGATTTCTTTTTGGCTCTATATGATTCATTAGAAGAATACTTTTCCTTCTCTTTTCTTTTCTTTTTGGTGCTTTCCCTGAGATCATTAGTCTCCTCTGAAATGTTCTCCTTTCATTTTTACCAAGTTTGACCAGTTTAGAGGAGAGGTCATGTGACACTTTATCAGACAGATCACTGGCAGCAGGTTTTATCAGTGGAACAGTTGAGAGTGATTCTTTGTGAGGAGCATCATGTGCTGTGACAGAATTAAAGCTGAACTGGCTCAATGGTTGTGGTTCAGTTTCCATATCAGTACATGCTTCATGTAACATGTCATCAGAGAGGTCAGTGACCACAGTGTTTGTCTTTGGAGCATCAACCACAACAGGACTGGGAGTTGTAGTCTGAGTGTCTGGGATGGCTTCACTCTGATTGGCTGTGTTCTCACTGTCAAACTCCACAGGCTTCAGCTCATAGTTACAGGTGGACTGTGTACCAAAGCTCTTGTGACACATTTTGATCCTGTCAATCATGTCACTGAGACGTGTGAATGTCACCATGACAGCTTTACCAGCAAACAGTGACGGCAAACCATCCTCTCCTCTGGGGTGTGGCTCAAAGAAACCGTGCCTGCCTGATCTGGTTCTGAACACTGCCATACACAACCCTGTCATCAACAGCAAGGCATACTGCACATCTGACAGCAGACAGCTCAGTCCAGCCTCCAGGTCCAGAAAACTGTCCACAGCTCCAGGTAAAGGATCTCCTAATGTGCCGTACCGGGAAAGTAGTGTTTTGTCAGCATGAACCACGTGTCTGCGCGCTGGGACTAAATCTGGGAGCTCATCAGTGGTGAGGTGAGCGTGCTGAGGAAACATCTGTCTTACCTGTTTATACAACACGTTACCTTTATCCAAAACACAGTCAAGGTCTGTGCTGGTGATGTTTTCACTCTCATGAAGGAATGCTAGAAAGGTGAGAGAGTTACAGGTACACTGCTGGTTTCTGTATCTGCCGTATTTAATAGAAGCCTGGCTGCAGGACGCTCTGACACGTTGTTCACCAGGCTGATCTCCCACGTTCACACTGTCTGTATGAGGAGGTCCTGCTACACATGAAGCATCTCTCTGACGCTGTGTCTGTACCTGAAACATGGTGTTCACCTCTGTGCTTCACCTGGTGCATCTGAACAGACTCTGCTACACACAGAGTTTCACTGTGACGTCCTCTCTTCACAACGTCAGCGTACGATACCTGTGGTACACACACTGCATCACGTTGACCTGCCTGGTTTACAGCTTCAGCAGGAGACACCACAGACTCTCTCACCAAGTCTCTGCTCTGAGGACCAGGACCTTCTGCTTGTTCACATGGTGCTGCACACTGAGACTCCCTCTGCTGCTGCCACTGTAGCTTTGTAGCCTGAGACCTTTTACTCTTCCTTGGCATCGTTGTTGTTCTCCAAAACCACAGTTATCACTCTTGTATATATATTTACACAAACCAGACACTAACAGTGCTATTAGGGATTGTGTTTCAAGGCTTTCTGTAGAGACTGACTATAAATGTTTAACAGCGTCTTAGATCAAACTATGACTTTCAATGAGGCTATTCAGTAACAAATCAGAAAATAATTGAATGCTTTGACTGAAAGTTAGCTATCTCTTATATGTGACAGTTAATATTCAGAATCAATAACACAGGTGTGGTAGTGTGGTGTGAGACGAGTGCCTCTGGTAACAGGATTCAGCCACGTGTTGATTCAGTCACAGTCAGGAACATTGAGTCTGTAGACCAGGACCAGCAGCCACTCCAAATAAATCCAGATCCTCCTTTTTATTTCAATGTCAACAGGTTAAACATCAACAAACACTCAACACAAACCTGAGTACAAACCTCTGAGCAGCAGGCCAAAATGAGTAGACAGGAACAGACTGAGGTCTACATACAGTGCTCTTCTGCTATCATTTTTTATTTCAAATATAATAAAGAAAGCTCTGTATCCCAACAGTAATTTTTCAATTTTTTTAGTTGATCTTTATACAATACGCCAAATTTTGTATCTACATATAACAAGATATATAGATATATATATAAATGCACACACACACACATATATTTTATCTCAAACAAATTGTTTTTAGCCTTTGGAATGAATGATGTTTTAAACTTAATGTCCAAATCAGTTCTGTGAAAAATATGGATCTCCTTAAGTTTCAATTAGTAATCAGATCAGGTTTTGTCCAATTACAGATTTTTCACTGTTTATGCCAAACTTGATAAATATATTAATCTATAAATGATTATTGCCAAATGCAACGATCAAATGATGTTTGGGAGAGAGACAGCACAGACAGAGTGTGAGAGCAGAGAACCTCTCAGAGTCACAATGAAGCAAGATCAGGTTTGCTGTTACCAGAGTTTCACTTGAGATTCACAGTGTCCATAAACCAGAGATCTCCAGTCAGACTCTCTCACCAAGTCTCTGAGAATTTAAAAAATAAAAACTGGTCTTAAAAACATAGTTTGGATTGTGTTATTGACTGTTACAGTAATCATGATTATAACTGTGGCTACTGTCATTCAACATTGTTTAAATATTCAAGGGCAATAATAATACTCTGCATAAATGATAAAGAAAACATCTTGTTTACATGACCTATGCAAAGCACTGGCAGTCATATCTTGCTGATGTCTTCAGAGCAGTCATTTGTGAGAGGAGGAAGTTGAAATGTGTTTTCATGCCACGGCCACTAGATGGCAGCAAGAGACTGCACATTAAGCCAGGATCAGTCACTTTGACACTTGATGATCTCCACTTTGGCAGGCAGAAAAGCCTCCAGGAAAAGACCAACACATTAATGTAGCTTGGATGTGATGGCGGCCTACGAGCTATGCCACACGCTTCACCTTGAGATGCATTTACAGCTACTTTGCCTTTATTCACAGAGCTCACTGTTTGTGTGAGATACAAAACGGTTCTTCATGGTTCTTGATTTTTATTCTTCGGACCAACGGGCTTGCGCTGCGGTCCAACCTAGATGTTGCTGTGTACACACTGTCACAGACTCACCATGCCAGCTGAGAGAGAGGAGAGATGCGTCCAGTGAGGTCAAAGCTGAACAGGAATATCATTTCAAGACATTTTTTCAAGACATTTTTAGAGGCTTTTACTAATCAACCATTCTGTTTTTTTCTGTTTTTTGTTTTAAGATCAGGGTTATCACAGATTTGTTGATTAAAAGATGATTCCAGTGTAGGCTTACAAATGGATATTCAGCCTATGTAGGAAAAGATTTGAGAGCAACAAAAAAACAAATTAGTGAAATCAAAAACCTATGCAATAGGCTGTTAAAATAAACAAATAATATAATATGAAGTCCTTACGTATCACTTGTTTTTTTTGTTCTGTGACAACACTGGCTTTTGAAGGGGGTTACAATAGATAACCACACAGTCTCAGTAAATAAGTTACAGGCAGAGTGATATGATAGTGATGAGTTATTTTTTCAACTGACAATGGTTAGGTGTGCTGTCTTTGAGCATATTCTAAATGTCTAGTTCACTCTAAATGTTAAGGAAAGGAGCCTGCTTCCTAACTCATCTCCTTTAGCATAGGACACACTGGACCTTCCTTCACTAAAGGAAAGGAGAGAATGCTGTCCCACAATTCCTTCCAGCAGCAGTGTTTAAGGCAACGCCCCATCGTAGTTACTTTGCCCAGATCCACAAACATGTAAACACAACATTTGTGACACGATCCAAAACTTCTGAAAATCCTTCCCCCTCTAAAAAATATTTATTTTCTTTAGTTAACAAATGTATAAAAAGGGTCAAAGTGCCCATAACAGGAAACTATACATTTCTGTCTGAATATAATTTACTCAGGACCCGTCACACAATTCCTTTTTATCGTTATTTTAATGGCTCAACTTTCATGTCATTATATTACTAGTATTGGAGAGGAAACCTTATTGAATTGTGGCTGACAGCACTGAGTTAGTCACTCTGCGTCTTCCATGTGTTATAAATAAAGTTGTTTAAAAAAAAAGCCTAGTGTAAGTGCAGTCGGATTCTCTAAATACTGTGGTTCTCTTTTCCTAATTCCTTATCAGTCCTGCCTCACATCTTTCCTTGACCTCGATGGAAAACGTTTGACTATTTGCAGCCCATGTCTTTAATATGTACATTAAGTACAGTGCTCTGGCCCTGTTGTTTTGGCTCTGTTTTGTGACCTTGCTGGCATCATCTTTTGTCTGCACTGTTTGATGTATTCATTACATATACAACACTGAGCCAATGGCTCGTTTGGATCTGTTTCTAGGGAGGTTCTGCAAAGTTCCACTTTCTGGTCTACAGCCTGGATCTTCTCCAAGGGCTGCACACTCTCATTCTGGTCACATGGCCTTTCACCATCGCTGGTGGAATATGGTGGTTGTCCTCCAGATGGATCTCTACAAGATCTGGATAGTTCCTCCACATCCTTCTTCAGAGAGGAATCAGATTTTTGCCTCCATAAATCTAAGCAAGGCCTTTGAGGCCTAAGTAACATGATGTCCAATCCTGGAGACCATTAACCCTCCTGTTGTGTTCACCCCCCGCCCCTTACTTTAGTGTTCCCGGTCAAATTTGACCGGTCTGTGTTAACTACTCTTAAATTAAGACAAAACCATTAATCACCACCAAAAACACTGAAAATATATTCCAAACGTTGACGTTGTTCAATTAGCCACGCTGCCTCGCGGTCAGAGGTGAGGGAGGGACACACCTTTCCAGACTCCAGTGGTCCCCATGACTACCATCCCCATCCCCCAACTCTGTCTTTAGCAACAGCACGGAGGAGAAGACGACCGGAGCTGGATGAGTGAGGATGACCGCTGGAGTAGAAAGTGATGGAAACCAAGAAAGTACATAAAACGAACTGATTTTAATTAATAACTTTGTTAGCACCATGTTTTTGCAGCCACCTCAGTCGTTTTTTCATGATTCGATATGACATGGTTATTAGCACTGCGTGGTTCACTAATGCTAATGTTACTTTGTCACTGTAGAGTGTTGAACAATATTGTCAACAAACTTTGATTTTTAGATGCCATTACAGCATTTTTAGGCAGTAGACTGCCTTTTTGACACATATATTTGCTTGATTTATCTGCCACTCACATGTATTGGGCTGGACTCAGGCAGAAGGCTGAAAGTTATGCTAATATTCAGGGTTGTGAAAGGAGTGCCAGCATCAGGAGGGTGTTTAAACCTGCTACAGCTCTCTCTGCATCTAATGTTCAGTTACTGTAATAGTTGAAGTGAATGTAAATGTCTTAAGTAAGGAACAATGAATTACTATTCCCAGTCTTATTGTTAGGCCTTATTGAGAATTTCATGAATTTGATTTAAGTCAGCTATTCATCATTATCACAGTCTTTTAACAAAAATCTTATTTGCTAGTCTATAACAATGTTAAGTGTGGTGTGGCTCTTCATCAAAATTGTGAAAATAATGTATTTGATGGTCAAATGTTACATCAGGTAGATTCACTTTTTTGTCTTTGATGTCCTGCAGACAGAGTGGCCGACTCACAGGAATGAGGACACACTTACGTCAACTGAGGGGGCGTTATTTTAATTGCTTGTTCAGACGCACGGAATACGAAAAATACCAAACACAGGTAATAATGCTGGCTCATTATTTGGCCATCTGATTTTCAGTTGTGATATCATAATCACATTACACTATTCTTGTACACATTAGCCTCTTTTACCACTTAAGTAATAGTCAAATAGTATCAGTCAGTCAAACAGTATGGAGAGAATCCATAGATTAGTTCCACAAAAGTAAAGTGCTCAAAACAAACCCCAGACTCAGATGATGCAAGAGGCTTTTGCCTGCAGCAACAATGATGGAAGAAGATAATGTTGCAACTTACATCAGCAAAGACATGGTTGCAATTTACATGTTTAATAGTTATTCGTTTTTAGCTCATTTCATATGACAATAGTTTAATAGAATATTCCATCCTGTTATTGTTACTGGCCAGTTGCAATGCAGGTGTCCTCCCAGGTGATTAGAATTCACTGCAGCTACAGTGAGATTGCTCCTTCCCCCATGTCTCTCTCTACTGCCAATCTATCTGTATCTATCTATATCTATATCTATCTTTATCTCTCTGACAGTACTGACAGTATACTTGCAAATATGCATTCTGAAACATAACAAGGTAGCATTAATTTAAAATGAATCCAACTGTAAATAAAACAGTCAGTGGAATTAACCACCACGTCTCCCTATTAACCTTGTAGCTCTTGCAAAACCACACAACTCTAACCCTGTCTAACACACAGGTTCATTGTCATGTTAGTTGCAGTTCTAAGAGGTCTTAGAGACCAGATTTAGATTTTCACACTTGTTCATGTCTTTTTTAACTATAAGCTCCTGTATATTTCATTTTCACTTACAGAGATATTTTGAATGTTCTCCAAAGTATCTGAGGATCAGAGCTGTACAAGCTGCACTGAAAGCACTGGTGATGACTATACCATCAGAGCAGTGCATGAAGCAGCCACAAAACCTGACTGTCTGTAACTTAAAGTCCATTTGTGAAGCAGAGGACATCCAGAGACTATTGAAGAAGGACATGGCCAGAGTGTCTTCAGAGGAGGACAAGAGATAGGAGTAAAAACTCTGATGACACAAACCTTTCTGTACTTTCTACACAGAACACGAAAGACAACAGCACGATTAGAACTACCTCTGACTGCAGCTTCTCACCATACCAGAGCACCTCAGGCTGATATGGAAGCACATTTCCGCAGTATAAGAAAAAAAATGCTGTGTCTAGTCAAAATCATGAGGTAAATAGTCAAAATTATGAGATAAAAATCATAATTGTGAGATAATAAGTCTGAATTATGAGATAAGTCAAAATATGAGACAGTGTCAAAATTACGAGATAATAATTTAAATTATGAGATAGTGTCGAAATTGTGGATAACAAAAATCATAATTATGAGATAATGTCAAAATTACAAGATAATAAATTGAAATTATGAGATAATGTTGAAATTGCAAGATTAAAAAATTACCATTAAGATATAATGTTGAAAATTACAAGATAATAAGTTGGAATTATGAGATAAGTGAAAATTATGAGACAATGTCGAAATTACGAGATAATAAAACTTAAATTATGAGATAATGTTGAAATTGGAAGATTAAAAACATCATAATTATAATGTCAAAATGACAAGAGAATAAGATGGAATTATGAGATCAGAAGTCATAATTATGACATAAATTGAAATTATGACATGAATTGAAATTATGACATGAATTGAAATTATGTGATGATAAATCGCAATTATGAGATAAAAAGTCATAATTGTGAGATAAATCCGAATTATGAGATAAATCATAATTATGAGATAATGTCAAAATCTCGAGATAATAAATTGAAATTATGACATAATGTCGAAATTGTGAGATTAAAAAAAAAATTGATTACGGGATAATGTCGAAATTCAACATTATCTCATAATTTCAACTTCTCATAATTTCAACACTATCTCATAATTTTGATTTATCTCATAATCATGACTTTTTATCTCATAACTCCATCTTATTATTTCATAATTTCGACATTATCCCATAATATTTTTTTTATCTCATAATTTCGACATTATGTCATAATTTCAATTTATTATCTCGAGATTTTGACATTATTAAATAATTAGATGGAGTTATGAGATAAAAAGTCATGATTATGAGATAAATCAAAATTATGAGATAGTGTTGAAATTATGAGAAGTTGAAATTATGAGATAATGTCGAAATTACGAGATAAAAAAATGTAATTATGACATAATAAATTGAAATTATGTCATAAATTGAAATTCTAGGATAAAAAGTCATAATTATGAGATAAATTATGGGTTAATGTCAAACTTATAACATATTTTCACACAACACTCAAAGTAGCAGTTCTTTGGCATGAGCTCTCCTATTCAACTTGACAACGAAATGGATTGTGAGCACATTGAAGACTATTTAAAAAGGGCTTTACAACAGATGAAATACTTAATTTGCTTGCTGATTCATACTGGATTATATGGAGCAAACACACCCTTGAAAAGAGAAGCAGCTCTTGTGTAGACAGAATAAAAATGATGTGGCTGAAGTGGCAATCTTCATTGAACAGCAACTGGAAACATCTGGTCAGTTTCATGGTTACCTTATTTAGGATAACATATTGTTGGCATGGCGAGGACAGCTAGGTGCGCCACTGGAGTGCATGCAGACTTTTCCAAATTATTATCTCAATTTCAACATATCATCTCATGATTATGACTTACTATCTCTTTGACTTAATGTGAGCAGTTTTTTTCTTATATGGGTGGAAATAGAATAGAATAGAATAGAATAGGCTTTATTGTCATTGTACAGTTAAGTACAATGAAATTGTGGGTGCTCCACGAAGAGACACAGACTATGCACTATAGAAGAGATTTAAATACAAATAGAAATCCGAAAATGTACACAATATACAAGATGTATACAATATAATACAAGAGATTACAAAAAAATACAAGAATTACAAAATTACAAAAATTTACAATGTCACTTTTAAATAGAATCTACATACACACACAACAGCACACGATTGTGCAAAGAGTCTAGGACACTTTAAGGTGCGGGTGATGGATAGTGTCCTTGGCTCTGTGTGTGTGTGTGTGTGTGTGAGGTGTGGTGTTGGTGAGGTGGGAGGTGGGGGGTATGGTCAGTGTTTGTTTATGGTCCGAATGGCCCAGGGGAAGAAGCTGTTGGTAAGTCTGGTGGTGTGGGACTTGATTGACCTGAAGCACCGTCCTGAGGGCAACAGGTCAAAGGTGGTGAGCGGGGTGTGAGGGGTCTCCTGTGATGGCCCTGGTTTTCCTGAGGCAGCAGGTTCTGGATATGTCATCCAGGGAGGGCAGAGGGCAGCCAATGATTTTCTGGGCAGTGTTGATGACCCTCTGCACAGCCTTCCTGTCCTCAGCTGTGGAGGTGGAGATGTTAGTACACTCTCCACAGAGGAGTGGTAGAAGGCCAGCAGCAGCTTCTTGTCCAGATTGTTTTTCCTGAGGACACGCAGGAAATGCATCCGCTGCTGAGCCTTCTTCACAAGGGCCTTGGTGTTGTGAGTCCAGGAGAGATTGGCTGAGATGTGGGTACCCAGGAACCTGAAGGTGGTCACAGTTTCCACACGTTCTCCATTTATGAGGAGGGGGGTATGGTCTTGTCTGTCCTTTCTGAAGTCCATAATGAGTTCTTTAGTTTTCTGGACGTTCAGTGTCAGGTTGTTACCTGAGCACCAGAGGGACAGTTTCTCTACCTCAGCCCTGTATACCGTCTCATCCCCATCAGAGATGAGCCCAACCACTGTGGTATCATCTGCATACTTGATGATGAGGTTGGTTGAGTGGGTTGGAGTGTTGGAGCTTGGAGCTTCCACAGGCTGAAAACATTTGTTTGCAAGTTGCAGACACAAATGGTAAGTATTACTGTAACAGCTGAGAAATATACTGTCTGTCACGAGGTCAGCTATTTGACCTGTCTGTCAGTGTCTGTCTGTCTGTCTGCTGGGTCTGCCTGTTTGCCACTCCACACCTGCCTTGCTGCTGCAATCAAGCTCATCTGGGTTCCATCAGCTCATCACTCAGGTTCGCTTAATCCCTGCTCCTGCCTTCAGTCCCTGCCGGATTGTCATTCCATGCGCACGGTTTGTGTAGAGAGAAGTTTGGCTCATCTTAGCTCAAGAATCTGCATTAGCAGTAGTGCCAATCAGATCATTACCTGACCTGTTTCTTCTGTTCAGTTCCTGCTTGCCTGCCTGCCTGCAAGCAGGGGGTTGCACACCCCCAGTCCTGCTCCATCACAAGTTCCTTTAATTTTTCCTGCAGTCCTGCTGTTCTGCTTTTTGAGGTTCCTTGCTCAGACGTGACAGTACGATCTGGCCATGCAGAATCCTGCAGACACTGACCCTGTCCACCAGGCTGTCTCCCACCATGGAATCTTGCTTGGCCAGCACGCCCAGGCACTGAGGGAGGTTATGGAGGGCCTCAGAGATCTCACAACCAAAGTCATGGAGATTCGGGACCAAATTAATCAGCCCGAGTCCTGAGGTTCAGCCACCAGCTCCCACCCCAGCAGCACCAACTCCTGTACCCATTAAAGAGCCATGGGTTCTTAATGGGCTTTTTGAGGTTCCTTGCTCAGATGTGACAGTACGATCCGGCCATGCAGAATCCTGCAGACACTGACCCTGTCCACCAGGCTGTCTCCCACCATGGAATCTTGCTTGGCCAGCACGCCCAGGCACTGAGGGAGGTTATGGAGGGCCTCAGACATCTCACAACCAAAGTCATGGAGATTCGGGACCAAATTAATCAGCCCGAGTCCTGAGGTTCAGCCACCAGCTCCCACCCCAGCAGCACCAACTCCTGTACCCATTAAGGAGCCATGGGTTCCTTCCCCCGACCGATTTGAAGGTGACTTTGTATTATGTTGTTCTTTCCTTTTGCAGTGTGATCTTGTGTTCACTCAACAGCCTCATACATACTCTACGGAGCAGTTGAGAATTGCTTATCTGATTGGGCTTCTTCATGGAAACGCCTTGGCCTGGGCTACAGCGCCGTGGGAGAAACAGTCTCCAGTCACAGCTACCTACACTGCCTTTACCACTGAGATGACGAGGGTTTTCGACCATCCTGTTCATGGCCAGGATGCCTCCAAGAGGTTACTCTCCCTTCGCCAAGGTATGCGCAGTGTTGCAGATTATTCTGTTGAATTTTGTACTCTGTCCATTGAGAGTAGCCAGAATAATGAACCTCTGCAAGCTGTTTTTTGTCAAGGGTTAAGTGACACCATAAAGGATGAACTACTCTCATATCCAGAGCGCTCTGATTTTGAAGGTCTCTCCTTAGCCATTCGTATAGACAACCAGCTGTGAGAGAGAAGAGACAGTGGCACCCACTCACTGCTTCTCTGGTTCAGAATGACCAGCAAATCAATATAAATACAGCAGTCGAATACGTACCTTCAATCCACGGACCTTTGTCAAGTCTGTTGATATGTTTAGAGTCGCATAAGCGAACTGGACAGTCCAGGTTTGCCCTAAAGCTGGAGAAATGACACCAATGACAAAAGGCATATTATCCAGAGAATAGGACATTGCCTTACTAAACAGCAAAATGTGGTAAAAGTCCCTGTATTCATTCATTATGGATTTACCATTGTAATATTAGGTTTTAAGTCCCATTCTGTGTGTGTGTGTGTGTGTGTGTGTGTGTGTGTGAATGGTAATAGTTCCAAAATACTTACTGCCTGTGAGCCAACTTGCTCAAAAGACTGAGCTCTTCTTTGTTTTTCACCTTCTCTGTGACTTTGAGATGCTGCATTATATCCACATATCTAAGTCCACAAATAGGACACTGATGCCCAGCTGTTTTATTGCTGGGCCTTCTTCTGGGGCGACGAGACTTGGCTGGCACAGGATTTTTCTGTGCTTCAGCCTCCTCTGGTCTCTGTGCTCAAATGGAAGAGATGGAAAAAATAACATGATGATTTACACAAATACAAACTTAACCACTAAAATTAGACAAACTGCTACTTTTTTGCCCAAGAAAAATATTTTCCAAAGTAGTGAAAGTGGCATCATCTTATCTGATTGACAGCTGTTAAAATGTTTTGCTTGTTATTGTTGTTATTTTTATTACTATGCACAGAACTGAATTGCTGAGGTTTGCACAATAACTGCCCCTGTTTGAAGATAATAGTAGCTCAGACCTCTATATATTCACAAGTTGTCACACCCTCTTCTCTCCCCCACTACTTTCACTAATTCTATCATTATCATATTAACCCATTTAATCCTGAATTTTTCCCAGACATGAAAATATCCAAATCATGTGTCATTAGTAATAGAAAGGATTGTGTCTATAGGCACAGATCTGGGTGAGACTACCAAAAACATGCTGCTGCATTGAGTGTTCCCAAGAGTACAATGGCCTCCATAATAATTACATGGCAGAAATTTAAACAACCAGGACTCTTCCTAGAGGTAGCCTACTGAGCAATCAATCAAGAACACCAAATCCAGGTGTGCAGCACACCTCAAAGATGACTCAAAACTGTAAACGCTGACAAAGGTGCTTCAACTAAGTACGAGTAAAGGCTCAGAATGCTTATGTCAGTGGGTGTACCTTGTCTGGGTGGTCACCTAGATTCAACGTATCCAGAACTTAAGTCAAAGTCAAACTCACAGACAGAACAGAGTAGACAGAATAAAAAGGTAGACTAAAACCATGTCTGTGTAAAAGTATATGTACACCTAGATACACTGTTATCCCACCGGTTACTATTGTTGCCATCAACATGTTCACTCCCTCTGTGACCACACTGAACAAAGTTGAATAATTGCAAATACATATATCAATACTAGACACCTTAAAGATGATGTGTACCAAAAATCAATGTTCTATCTTTACATTAACATACTATACTATAACTTCAAGGTTACGATAATTCATGTGTTTCAGTTCAAGTTAACTCTTTTGATTTATAAAATGTTGTTATTTTACATGTACATTTATAACTGCCTATTTATATACTGGTGTTTTACATTCAGCATTAACATATTAAATATTTCCAGAAGCATCTTTAAAACAGCTACAATAATATGTTGAAATTGGTTCACATGCATTTACATCAGTTGATTCTGAGTGGATAGTGTAGTCACATGAGAGCTGATAGACAGGAAACTTAACACATGAAGCCTGTTAGATCGCCAGATGTACCCCGGTACGGGAGGTCTGGACCAGCTCTCTGTTTAAAGGGTTCGAACTCACAGCTGTAGTGTTTACACCCAACCTACAGTTTCTGCGGCTTTATAAGCTGGTGGCGAGATTCGCCTAGCTACTAACTGTCTACTTCCAGATGCCTACCCTACTACCACTAATGTCACACCTGACCGAGTAGCCCTGTGGGTCGGATATGATCACCAGTCACACCTGTTCACGACAGCTCTCCTCTTAAAGATCTTTGCACTTGGTATGGTGCTAGGAAATTATTTAGTGGCCCTGTAAGCCCCAAGGGTCTGTTAATCAGTGAGGCTGAAATAACCTTTAAGAACCTTATGATGCATCACACACTCTGACCTAGTATTTTACCCTTCTGAGAGGAACAGAACAACTGTCCACGACTTATCCTTAGATACAGTTTATGAATTTTATTGAATATTGTTCTGGCAAGGGCAAAGCATACAGCATAATCATATAAAAAGTAAAAATTGTATAATTATCTCCCAATCAGTATAGTTCTGGAATGAGTAATTCACTGATTCCTGAATGAATGCTGAAGCTGGTCACTGAGATGGGTGCATATTTTGGTGAGAGAGCTGGAGGGATTGGCAGCTTGGCCTTAGCTGACCTTTTCCCAACTCACAGTTCCTTTTTCTGGGCCTGGCTTGTTAAATCGTCAGAGAACAATTCCTTCACTGCAGTGGGGAAATTAATAATCCTTTGTGAAACTCCTCTTGCCTTGAGTCTTCTTAACAGTGAATAATCTCCCAGATTCCTTCGTTCTAATTAAAGAAGAGTTCGCTGCTTCCAGCCCCCTTGATGACGGCCGAGGAGGGGTCTTCCTTAGGTGATGATCCACCGATGGTCAACGAAGAGTCCGAATAATTTGCCTGGTACCTCACCTTTTATCTGGTATTGGCCAGCTCCCCAACCCTCCCCCTCTGACTTCCTTTACCAAACCACTTTTGACAATGGCAGCTCCGGCAACCCTGTCGCAATCTCTCAAATCCGGTGCTGTCCGTTATGTCGCAATCCTTTCTGGCTTCAACTCTTTACCAATAGTGACCGCATATTCTTAGCTACCATTAACATAATTAATCATCATATTCAATAATACCATTAGTACAATCATTCTTCATCGTTTACTCTTTGCATTACAATCACTGTTTAAATCACAAATCATGACCCTCATACCATTCTTCACAGTGCTTTACCAACTTCTCTTTTTGCTAAGACCAAACAGGCCATCTGGTACTTTCCAGTCATGTCACAATCCTGTCATTGCTTAATCACAATTTTATATGATTTTCCATTCATTTTATTCAATACATTGATTACAACGCTTCACATTATATTGATTAATATTTTTAAAAGATTAGTCAAAACTGTGTATCTTACTACCATGGGGAGAATCTAGCATTAGATCCTTTCTTTTGGCGTCGGGAGACAGACAGTAAAAGAAATACTGTCCTATAAAGTGGATCTGTCTCCCCCCTGGTGTTTCTTTTTATCAAGAGTAGTTGACTACTGTCTATTGAACCCTCATGTTATATTAATGCAATATAACTACAAAGCTTTTTTTTTTGTTGTTGTTATTATCATTAGGTTTGCTCAATTAATCCAGTTATAATTAGATAATGTCAGACCACTGCATGAAGACTTTTGGACACGTCCTGATGTGGTAGATATACAAGTCATGTGTCCTAGGGCTACCGTATATGTTAGCTTTTACAAAAGCTAAATTTACAGGCTAACAGGCCTCGGTCATATACTTGCAAAGTCTGTTAGTCATATGGTGCAGAGACTGGTCAATGGCTTGTTCAGCTTCTCAGGTCTCAGCCAGTGGGCAGATGGTCACTGCTGTTCCCGATCACATTATAACTATTTAAGAGGATTTTAATTAAATTTTGGCTACAAAGTAGCATTGGATGACCTGTATGGGACACTAAATTGAACCACTATGGTTTGGGGCCCCTACATGACCCATGAACAAAAAACTAGCCTGGGAAGATTGTCAGAATATTGGGCTTCACAAATTCCTAGACATCAGGTTCTCTGTGGGTCTTCTTGTTAACATTTGATGCCACTTGGAGATCAACTCAGGGTTTTTTGAATTAAATGAAAGTAGCATTGGATGACCTGTACAGGACACTAAATTGAAACACTATGGTTGAGGCCACTACAAGAGCCCTGAAAAGGACTAGCCTAGGGAAGATGCTAAAAGGTTGGGCTTCAGACTACTGGACAGTAGAGTCTCTGTGAGTCTTCTTTTAACATTCAAAGACCTCCTGAAATTTTGGTTAAATTTGGGTCTTTCTTTTTTCATAGATGGAGTAGTCATTTGTCCTAATGTTCAGACAGACTTCAACTTTGCAACAAAAGTGCAAGTCGAGCGATATTTGGCTGAATCGGCCTCAGTCATACACTTACACAGTCTGTTAGTTACAGTCTGCAGACACTGGCTAATGGCTTATTGAGCTTCTTAAGCGTCCGCCTGTGGGATGATGGACTTTGCTGATCTCTGGCCAATTGTCGCTATTGATGAGGAGGTAAATAAAGTTTTTTGCTACAAAGTAGCATTGGATGATCTGTGCCGGACAGTTGAAACACTACGGTTCAAGGCCACTAAAAGACCCCTGAAAGGGACTAGCCTTGGGTTGGGCTTCAGAATGCTGGACGAAAGAATATCTGTGAGTCTTCTGTTAATGTTTGATGCCACTTGGAGATCAACTTAGAGTTTTTGGGGGGTTTTTTTACATGAAAGGCTCTCATGTTGGGTTTGTTATCCTTTACATACTGAGTAGTATGTAAATGTTGATTATGTGGATTTAATTTCACACTTTTAATGTCAATGAGATGGAAACTTTAGGTCCAGTTTTAGGGCTATACTTGACGTCATAATTAATCCGCTGGCCTGTGCGCAGCGCCTGCCTGCTCCAGACATTTACACACTGCCATTAAACAGAGTAAACTACAGCACTGTTTCATGTTAATGTCCAGCGATATTACCTTTTTTGTAATATTGATCATCATGTTAATCACAGTCTCAACGTCAGTGTATTTTTAAACAAGCTCATAAATTTGTGTGGCCGTGATCACATAGTGATTGGCATTGTGCGATGTCGCCACAGCAACCCCGGTTCAAATCCTGGGCACAGCAGCGCTGATCCAACTCCTCCAGCCTTTGCTTCATTTTCTGGTAAATTTCTAATATAACTCAAGAGAGCAGTTGTAGCTCTGTTCGAGGTTTTGTTAAACATTTGTTTATATAATGTTTGTTTGCCAGAACTATGGCTTGTAAAATATATTTGATCATTTCCCTTTTATTTTTGCTGACATGTAATTCCTACACTCTCAAACTGCCTCATATGGGAAGCCATGGTTTGGCTCTAAATACATTGAAAAGTGTTCCTAGCCTCTCTAAACTTGATCTCACACATGGTCTCAGTATGGCACAGCTATTTCAAGTTGGCACTATATGCGTTTTGATTTTCTATAATGCTTTAGATTTGGAAAAAAATAGGAAAAATTCAAGAAGTGCTGATAAATATGTTCATCAAGTTCACTAAAAGCAAATATGCACAGTACAGTGTGAATGGACTGTAAGTTAATTTACTGTGAAAAGGTGATCAATGCTCAATTCAGTTTTTTCATGTCATTCATACAAGAAATATATAGAAGCAATTTTAAATGCATTATATAATTGATATATGACGTGCCTTAATGTTATAAGAAGATGAATGTAGGACTAAACCATTAATGTCTGGGACACTACGGAAAGCTGTTTGAGCGTTTATTTGATATCCCTGGTATCAGGTATCAGTGTCTTCCACTAGTTAGGTGTTATAGTCCTCCTGTTCTTCCTCACACAAAGGGGCACATACCGGTCCTGCTGCTGGGTTGTTGCCGTTACACAGCCCTGTCCAGCTCTCCTAGTTTAACGGCTCATCTCCTGGTATCTCCTCCACACTCTTGAGACTGTGCTGGGAGACACAGCAAACCTTCTTGCAACAGCTTTCAACTGCACCAGAGCAGGTGGAACTGACTCACAATTGTTTCAGCTTTCTAAGTTGAGAGGTCGATATCACAGAAATTTAATTGACTTGGTGTTATACTGTGATGATTAAGTGTTCCCTTCATTTTTCTGATCAGTATAGTTTGGCCCAGGATTTTGGTGCTACTAGTGCAGTGCTCAGAGTCAGAGTAAGACTTCTGATGGAAATAGTTCAACAAAAGTGCCAGTTTCTGCAAAAGAGTGACTAGTAAGAGTTTTTGTCCAACTAGTAAGACAAAATGGTGAACTAGTGCAACCAAATGCACAACTAGTGCCAACAAAGACCTAATTATTGGAGGAAACTGACCTCTGATATCAGGGATATGGAATAAATGCTCAAACGGCTTTCCATAGTGGCACTGTATAACACAACTTCTTGTTGCTGGTGACTGGAATTATTTTGTTTAAATTGCTCATAAGATCTTCATGTTCAGAAGATGACATGAAATAACTTTTTCTTCTTTTGTTGTTAGGTCCTGGAAACAATAACTGTGAGGCCAACACAGGTATGTGCCTTTATGAAATCTTAACTCCTGATGTAGACTCTTCACTAGAATAACTGGCACACCTCTGAATATATTGCAGTCTATAATCTCTAACTATGAGTTCAGTGCTAAAACACAGGATTGAATTAACACCCATGACAGTTTCAATATTGGAACAGACTCTACGGGAAAGAACAGTTGAAATACATTTCATTAGTGTGTTTAAACTCTTGTAAAGTTGATACTATGTACTGATGCAGTTATATGCTCTCACTATATCTTCCTTTTATACACTGCACAGGATGAGGTGTCACTTTTGTTTTCTTGTTTTTCAGACGCTGGTGCTGACTCATCCCCTGAAAACAGAACTGACCCCTGCAGTGAATATGGGCACTCAGGTACAGATAAAAAAGGCAAAACTGATGAAGACAGAGAAAGAAGTGGCTAAGTTCTTTAAAACTGGTCAAAAAACATGTACTTCTAAGCTAGCATTAGGTTCTTCCTGTGACTGTCTGAAAGTCATGCAGTGGGTTGACAACATTCATTTCTTTCATATCCCTTGATATTTTGATAACAGAGTTGTGCACTGTATCTCCCAGTGCCAACTGTATACATACAGGCACAAACAGTAAAAATAGGTGTTCCTGAACTGTTTCATTGTTCTTAAAACAAAACTGAACTGACATTTTAAATATTTAAACAGAACTCCACATTCACTGTAGTGATGGTGGGTTTGGCTGAATACTCAGACATGGTAAGGGGCTAGTATGACCTGTAAAAGTGACATCAGTGCATACCTGTGGTGTAAACTGTCAAAGATCAATCATTTGAGCCCTCTTTACAGATGCACTTACATGCTTTCACTGTGTCTTCCTTTCATACATTGTACAGGATGAGGGGTCACATTTTGATTGCTCTTGCTTTTCAGATGGAGGTTGTGACCTCTCAGCCTGCAAAAACAGACCTGACCCCTGTACTAAGGATGGCAATCAACATACAGACAGTGAGCTAAATAGCCTTTTTTGAAATTTACAAAACTCCTGCCTTTTGGCAAAGGACTCTGCTGGTTGTTGTTCATGCTTTAACCCATCAGGTTAAATGATAAGTAAATAAGTAGACAAAAGATAAATAGAATACTTCTTACCATTTTATCTATGAATTACAATACAAAACACTGTCTCATCCTTCTGTTTGTTGTATAGTTTTGTCACACAGTTTATGTCAGTTAAATTACTGTCCTAATGTATTTCTAATATTTGTCTCTTACTGTTGTAGATCAGAGTCCAGAAACAGTAGTTCTTTAAAACTACATTAAAGTGCTGTAGCTGCTGCCTGTACACTAAAGTCTGTTCATTTAAAGTTATTCAATCTACATTGCTCTTTCTGTCATTTTTAGAGCCACGTCGAGTAAGGGTGCAGAGATCATGGACTAAAGCAGAGAGGAGAGCAGTGCACAATCACTTTTGCAGTTTTATTGCACAGCGCCGAGTTCCTGGCAAAGACCACTGCATTCGATGCATAAGAAAAGAGAAGGTTTTGAGTGAACGAACCTGGTGCAAGTAAAGAGCTTTGTGAAAAACACAGTTATTGCTTTGAATTGGTACTAGGGGGCCCAAGGTGTGCCAAGAAAATATCCCCCACACCATTACACCACCAGCAGCCTGAACAGTTTAACAAGGCAGGATGGATCCATGCTTTCATGTTGTTTACGCCAAATTCTGACCCTACCATCTGAATGTCGCAGCTGAAATCGAGAATCATCAGACCAGGCAACATTTTTCCAATTTTCTATTGTCCAATTTTGGTGAACCTGTGCAAGTGGTAGCCTCAGATTCCTGTTCTTAGTTGACAGGAGTGGCTTCTGCTTCCGCTGCTATAGCCCATCTGCTTCAAGGTTCCATGTGTTGTGTGTTCAGAGGTGGTATTCTGCATACCATGGTTGTAATGAGTGGTTGTTTGAGTTACTGCTGCCTTTTCCATCATCTCAAACCAGTCTGCCCATCTCCTCTGACCTCTGACATCAACAAGGCATTTTTGTCCACACAACTACTACTCACTGGATATTTTCTCTGTTTCAGATCATTCTCTGTAAACCCTGCAGATGGTTTTCTGTGAAAATCCCAGTAGATCAGCAGATTCTGAAATACTCAGAAAGTGAGGACACAACTTTCTTAAGCAGTTTTTAGTGGATAATTAAAGTAATTAAGCTTAAAATTAAGGCTCACCTTATGTATTATGTGACATCTTGTTTAACCGTTCAACTCATTTGATATTTATATGTATGCCTTTGCAGCAACACTTTTTATGCTGTTTGACAGTGTAACCTGTATCTGAGAATACACAGTCTGTATTTAATGAAATTCTAAATATTTCAAACTATACACAGGCCCTTCAGAGTTTTTTAATCATTAATATATAGATTTTCAACATAACCATCTCTCTGTTCCTCTCTCTCATCCTCATCTTTTTCTCTCTTTTAGATGAATTGGTAAAGGCAGATGGCCGCCCGCGAGTCCTGGTTCTGTTCCAGGTTTCTTCCTGTTAAAGGGGAGTTTTTCCTTGCTGCTGTTGCCAGGTGCTTGCTTTATAAATAAAAATTCATTGGCTCTATTTTGAAAAGTGTCTTAAGATTACATTTGTGATTTTTAACTTTTATTGTTTTTTTAAAGTTAGTTCATTTTTCATCTTAGTAGTAAATGCAACAATTAAAAATATGACTGGTTTTTCCCATTTAAAGTTACTCAGTAATGTTATCTTTGGTTTCTTTAATGGGAAAGCCCATGAAGAGCTTCATTTTCTGTCTCCCTACACTTTTCACATTACACAGAAAATGAGTGTATATACAAAAGGTTTAATTTAGCAAACTTTTTCCTGTCAGAATTTTACATACAAAACATCAAAAACTGTAATAAACATAAGTCATTTGTCAAAACTTTTAAACCAAATGTGAGACTACACAAAACCTTGAAACTAAAATTATTCTATTATTATAATTTTTTTTATCTCACATAAAAAATATTTTAAAAAGAGAAACATTCAAGGTTACACAGAAGATAAATAAATAAATACAGGATGAGGAATGCCTCTGTAAATAAACAAAAACAAAACCACAGTGTACAAAATACACATTTTAAAAATATATTCAAAATACAAAGCTTAGTATTACCATTGGATGTGCGTTTTATAAATAATAAACAGTAGCAAAGACCATACTTAACAGACACGGTGCATGGAGATCAATGTGAAACCTGCCTGAGCAGATGTCACTCAGACGGACCTGTGGAGATTTTGCATCTGAAGTCGATCTGTCCTCTCTGGATGTCTTCAACCTTTTTGAAGGGGATGTTCCCACACACCATGTCATAAAGCAACAGACCAAGCGAGCAGACAGTGGCTGAGTGACCATGGTACCGACGGAACTGGAACCACTCTGCTGGACTGTACATCGGTGTACCTGGAGAAAGGGGGCATTTATAGATTTGTCAGCATAAAACAGTAAGGTGAATCAAAGATGTACAGCATTTTAGAGTGAGTGTGCAGAGTGACTGTGCTGCCTGTTAGCAAGGGCTGCAGGTCAGAAGAGTAACAGCTGGTGTTTTTGGAAAATACTTCCTGAGCAGAACAAAGATGCTGCTCATCTGTCCTCCTGTTTCCATTATTCCCATTATTAGTCTTATAATTGGTCCTCATGGTTATGCTGACTATCATGTCCACATGAATGTGGATAAACCTGAAATGTACATTTAGAATTCATATAATCTGTCCAAATATCTGAAACACTTTCAGATTATTTTCCATGTTTGTTCTAACAACCCTACAAAGCCAAACTAACAGAAAACAGCACCTTGATAATGATTTTTCACCATGTTCAGACTCACCATGCATGTCAGTGTAGGCAGTGTGTTTCATGAAGGAACCTGAGCCAAAACCTTAATCATGTAAAATACCACAACAGACACAACCATCAATTAGACTGAGAACAGACAGTACACAATGCAGTAAACTTGATCAATTAAAAAATGCTGAATAATTCAGTGTTTTTAAAGGGTGACGTTCCTGCGCCCAACATTCAACATCACCAAAACCATGTCTCCATCTGGATGCTGATGACGGTGATAACGAAAGTAACAGCTGAAATGCAAAACTCTAAGATCTGTTTCGACTTGAGGAAAATATTATGTTATGAATAAACACACAAACTGATTTCTAACCCTAACCCTAACCCTTCAAGTATTTTAGGACATTGGAGACGCTCACATTGTAAACAGTGACACTGGAAAGTGCTCAGAAAATCTAAATCTAAAATGGGCCAGGTGGAGAGAATGTTCTTTCAGCTGCTATTTAAGTCAAAAATCAATCTTCAATCTACAGTAATAGAGTTTGTCAACGTGACGCAACCTTCATTGTTACAATGGCTGATGGGATTGAACCGCCATATTGGGACGCAACTTTCTTTCAACAACACCAGTACTACCATACACAGTACCTGTGCCACTGTTTTTTGGACCGCAGGTTTTTCTGGGCCATGGGAAGAACTTGCTGTGTTATGGGATGCAACATCTGCTCACACCACCGACAAGGAAATACTGAACGGAATGTTCTTTTATTGTTTTCCTGTGTGGAAGCAATGTGAATGAAGTTACGTCTACGACTTAAGATATCCACGGCCTTTTCCAGCATCCCAAGATCCTTCAAAGTGAGAAGTAAAACCACAAGTACAGTCAGGTGTCAGGCATTTAAACACAACCGTGAATACCTGATGAATTACTATGATAATGAATCATAGTATAGTGACTCCAAGTCAGTGTGCAGTGCTTTGTTTATTTTTATTTTATCCTTTAAAGTGTGCTCAAGATATTTCCGTTCTGGTGAGTGCCTGAATTTTCTTTGCAAGTTGATTTGGTTTTGCTCCTGGTAGAATTTTGCCCTGGGGTTTTCTGACCTTGCATGTGGTTGACATCAAGAAAGCATCGGTAAGTCTAAACACAGTCTAGTTAGCTGTCTCTGGATAGATAGAGAGGAAATGTAAAGTTTTCATTTGCCTGTTGGTTGTGAATTTACTTTTACAGTGTTGATATATTTTTGTCTCCTTTAAGGTAAACCAGCATATGAAATGGATGGGACAAATGCTGACTGGCTCCAACACTGCACCTGTCGCTCTGAAGTACGCAATGTTACATAAGAGAATATCATTTAGGTTACAATGTGTAAGATGCATGAAAATGCTGGGGAATGTGAGGGGAGGTAAAGCATTGGGGTTTTCACTCTTGAATTTCATACAGATTGATATTTCCGATGTATGCCATTTTTCTAGTAGAAGTTCAGTAGAAGTCTGTCTCAGTGTGTTCCAGGTTCTTTCAACATGGTGTTAAGTATGGTACACGTACAAATATACAATATATCATGAGTCAGATCAGTCTTGTTTTTCTTTCATTGCCTCACAATATGGCCACGCAAATCCCAGAATGCATTGCACAGTGATGTTGGTTGACAAGAATACATTTGCAGTAATTAGTGTTGCTTTTATTTTGAAGGCTGTGGCCAAAACAAAGCAGCTCTCATTCTTACCGGCAACCCGTCAGCTAGGCGAACACCAGAGTATATGGTACCAAATCCTCCTTTGCCTTCTGCCCTCAATACTGTCTCGAAGGACAGCAAAGTCCTCCTCCTCCCCACCCGTCTGAACGCCATTCCCTGATGTACCTGAGGAAGAAAGTAAACAGGAAGTACAATTAATTTTATTAATTTTTTTCAGTCACCCTGCACACTTTGCATTGTTTTTAATTTACTCATACAAATTATAGTTTAAATTCTACATACTCTCAAAACAGTTAACAAACTAGTATAGAAATTACTTTAAAGTGCAAGTCTAAGTGCAAGTCTGTCAGGGAGCCCTGAGAGACTCCTGGCAGTCTCCCAAGCCTTGACATGTGCATATAAGTAATTCTGATCTTGGAGCCCCGTGAAATATTTCACCCACTATCTTAGTATAGTATAGCAATGCTAGAAGACCACACCTGTTGGAAAATGTGCAAAAGAAAAATTTGACCTTTTGGTCTCTTGAAGACACACAAACAAACTACTTTCATGATTACTTTCATGAAAAAGACACAGTAGTGCAGTTTTAAAAGTTTCTTCATTCACCTCTTTGGTGTAGGGTTTGAGTAATGACTTTTGTGGAGTGCAACTTGAGGACAGGGGGTTTCAGCCACCCTGCACCCAAGGTGCAGTTGGTTTTAGTTGAATAACTTTTGCTTTGAAGGTGGCAGCGACCTGAAACCAAGTTGCATCCCCCCTAGAAAGTGTTTAGGAGCACGTTTAAGACCATTTGGCCCCTTTTCATGCATGATTTTGCCAAACTTGACCTTAATGTAGGTGGTGCTATGGGCACCAGATTTGACAGGTGAACCCAGAGGTACTTTTTTCCCATGAGTATATGACCTTCCTAGCCAAAGATACAAATCTACTAAATCAATTTACTATACTTTTGTGTTTCCCAACTCCTCAATGGTTACAGATATAACGGTACTTCCAAGTTTGTGACACATACTTTTGTTTTCTCTTTTCCCAGGCATGTGGTAGGGAGTGGTTAGGATAAGGGTAAAGATCATGGTTTTATTTACTGAGACTGTGTGGTTATCTATTGTAACCCCCTTCAAAAGCCAGTGTTGTCACAGAACAAAAAAAACAAGTGATACGTAAGGACTTCATATTATATTATTTGTTTATTTTAACAGCCTATTGCATAGGTTTTTGATTTCACTAATTTGTTTTTTTGTTGCTCTCAAATCTTTTCCTACATAGGCTGAATATCCATTTGTAAGCCTACACTGGAATCATCTTTTAATCAACAAATCTGTGATAACCCTGATCTTAAAACAAAAAACAGAAAAAAACAGAATGGTTGATTAGTAAAAGCCTCTAAAAATGTCTTGAAAAAATGTCTTGAAATGATATTCCTGTTCAGCTTTGACCTCACTGGATGCATCTCTCCTCTCTCTCAGCTGGCATGGTGAGTCTGTGACAGTGTGTACACAGCAACATCTAGGTTGGACCGCAGCGCAAGCCCGTTGGTCCGAAGAATAAAAATCAAGAACCATGAAGAACCGTTTTGTATCTCACACAAACAGTGAGCTCTGTGAATAAAGGCAAAGTAGCTGTAAATGCATCTCAAGGTGAAGCATGTGGCATAGCTCGTAGGCCGCCATCACATCCAAGCTACATTAATGTGTTGGTCTTTTCCTGGAGGCTTTTCTGCCTGCCAAAGTGGAGATCATCAAGTGTCAAAGTGACTGATCCTGGCTTAATGTGCAGTCTCTTGCTGCCATCTAGTGGCCGTGGCATGAAAACACATTTCAACTTCCTCCTCTCACAAATGACTGCTCTGAAGACATCAGTAAGATATGACTGCCAGTGCTTTGCATAGGTCATGTAAACAAGATGTTTTCTTTATCATTTATGCAGAGTATTATTATTGCCCTTGAATATTTAAACAATGTTGAATGACAGTAGCCACAGTTATAATCATGATTACTGTAACAGTCAATAACACAATCCAAACTATGTTTTTAAGACCAGCTTTTGTTTTTTAAATTCTCAGAGACTTGGTGAGAGAGTCTGACTGGAGATCTCTGGTTTATGGACACTGTGAATCTCAAGTGAAACTCTGGTAACAGCAAACCTGATCTTGCTTCATTGTGACTCTGAGAGGTTCTCTACTCTCACACTCTGTCTGTGCTGTCTCTCTCCCAAACATCATTTGATCGTTGCATTTGGCAATAATCATTTATAGATTAATATATTTATCAAGTTTGGCATAAACAGTGAAAAATCTGTAATTGGACAAAACCTGATCTGATTACTAATTGAAACTTAAGGAGATCCATATTTTTCACAGAACTGATTTGGACATTAAGTTTAAAACATCATTCATTCCAAAGGCTAAAAACAATTTGTTTGAGATAAAATATATGTGTGTGTGTGTGCATTTATATATATATCTATATATCTTGTTATATGTAGATACAAAATTTGGCGTATTGTATAAAGATCAACTAAAAAAATTGAAAAATTACTGTTGGGATACAGAGCTTTCTTTATTATATTTGAAATAAAAAATGATAGCAGAAGAGCACTGTATGTAGACCTCAGTCTGTTCCTGTCTACTCATTTTGGCCTGCTGCTCAGAGGTTTGTACTCAGGTTTGTGTTGAGTGTTTGTTGATGTTTAACCTGTTGACATTGAAATAAAAAGGAGGATCTGGATTTATTTGGAGTGGCTGCTGGTCCTGGTCTACAGACTCAATGTTCCTGACTGTGACTGAATCAACACGTGGCTGAATCCTGTTACCAGAGGCACTCGTCTCACACCACACTACCACACCTGTGTTATTGATTCTGAATATTAACTGTCACATATAAGAGATAGCTAACTTTCAGTCAAAGCATTCAATTATTTTCTGATTTGTTACTGAATAGCCTCATTGAAAGTCATAGTTTGATCTAAGACGCTGTTAAACATTTATAGTCAGTCTCTACAGAAAGCCTTGAAACACAATCCCTAATAGCACTGTTAGTGTCTGGTTTGTGTAAATATATATACAAGAGTGATAACTGTGGTTTTGGAGAACAACAACGATGCCAAGGAAGAGTAAAAGGTCTCAGGCTACAAAGCTACAGTGGCAGCAGCAGAGGGAGTCTCAGTGTGCAGCACCATGTGAACAAGCAGAAGGTCCTGGTCCTCAGAGCAGAGACTTGGTGAGAGAGTCTGTGGTGTCTCCTGCTGAAGCTGTAAACCAGGCAGGTCAACGTGATGCAGTGTGTGTACCACAGGTATCGTACGCTGACGTTGTGAAGAGAGGACGTCACAGTGAAACTCTGTGTGTAGCAGAGTCTGTTCAGATGCACCAGGTGAAGCACAGAGGTGAACACCATGTTTCAGGTACAGACACAGCGTCAGAGAGATGCTTCATGTGTAGCAGGACCTCCTCATACAGACAGTGTGAACGTGGGAGATCAGCCTGGTGAACAACGTGTCAGAGCGTCCTGCAGCCAGGCTTCTATTAAATACGGCAGATACAGAAACCAGCAGTGTACCTGTAACTCTCTCACCTTTCTAGCATTCCTTCATGAGAGTGAAAACATCACCAGCACAGACCTTGACTGTGTTTTGGATAAAGGTAACGTGTTGTATAAACAGGTAAGACAGATGTTTCCTCAGCACGCTCACCTCACCACTGATGAGCTCCCAGATTTAGTCCCAGCGCGCAGACACGTGGTTCATGCTGACAAAACACTACTTTCCCGGTACGGCACATTAGGAGATCCTTTACCTGGAGCTGTGGACAGTTTTCTGGACCTGGAGGCTGGACTGAGCTGTCTGCTGTCAGATGTGCAGTATGCCTTGCTGTTGATGACAGGGTTGTGTATGGCAGTGTTCAGAACCAGATCAGGCAGGCACGGTTTCTTTGAGCCACACCCCAGAGGAGAGGATGGTTTGCCGTCACTGTTTGCTGGTAAAGCTGTCATGGTGACATTCACACGTCTCAGTGACATGATTGACAGGATCAAAATGTGTCACAAGAGCTTTGGTACACAGTCCACCTGTAACTATGAGCTGAAGCCTGTGGAGTTTGACAGTGAGAACACAGCCAATCAGAGTGAAGCCATCCCAGACACTCAGACTACAACTCCCAGTCCTGTTGTGGTTGATGCTCCAAAGACAAACACTGTGGTCACTGACCTCTCTGATGACATGTTACATGAAGCATGTACTGATATGGAAACTGAACCACAACCACTGAGCCAGTTCAGCTTTAATACTGTCACAGCACATGATGCTCCTCACAAAGAATCACTCTCAACTGTTCCACTGATAAAACCTGCTGCCAGTGATCTGTCTGATAAAGTGTCACATGACCTCTCCTCTAAACTGGTCAAACTTGGTAAAAATGAAAGGAGAACATTTCAGAGGAGACTAATGATCTCAGGGAAAGCACCAAAAAGAAAAGAAAAGAGAAGGAAAAGTATTCTTCTAATGAATCATATAGAGCCAAAAAGAAATCTTATTCAAGCAACAAATACTGTAATGAAGGATTCAGACAAGAGAAACAGCAGTACATCACCAACCGCTATCACAGCAATTCCAACTTCAGACAGAAACAAAAACAGTATTTCACCAAAACATACAAAGAAAATTTAAACTTCAGGCTGAAAAAAATCTGTACTAAATCTGTACTAAAAAATTCAGAGAAGATGACAGTTTTCATCAGAGAAAATCAATAAATAATAAGAAAATCAATACTTCACCAAAAGATACAGGGAAAATGCAGAATTCAGGCAGAGGCAGCGATCTTATGTCACTCAGCGTCACGCACATGATCAGTCGTTCAAGATAAGACACAGACAACTCATGAAACAAATCATGCGAGACAGTTATATCAACAATCTTACATTTAAAATTCTGCACAACATGAGATGTGCCATGAAGATAAAGACGAAATACAGACGGATAAACAGACAAACCCCAGAAAGTGACCACAGTTTGATCAAAGAGGCCATATCTGTTTTCAGATCACATATAAATGCCGGCCCCACTTACATCTGCACTGTCTGTCATAAAGCTTCATTTGAGAACCAGGTGAAACTCAGATTATGTCAAAAATGCAGAAGTGGCTGCTGAATGTCTGACAGGAAAATATGTTCATGTTTGTGATGATGGCTGCAGAAATGAACAGTGTAAAATTCCTGATGAGAGAAAGGATGAATGGATCTGTCACACCTGTCATGATCATCTTAAAAAGGATCCATGCCCTCTCTGGCTGTAGCCAACAACATGGAGCTGGTTGATATACCACCTGAGCTGTGTGACCTGAACATTTTGGAGAGACATCTGATCGCCAAGTGTTTTCCATTTGCTAAGATCATCCCACTTCCCAAAGGCAGACAGAGAGCAATACGTGGTAATGTGGTGTGTGTCCCATCTGAGGTGCAGGAAACAGTTGAAGCATTACCCAGACTGAGAAGTGAGTCTCAAGTCCTGAGAGTCAAACTGAAGAGACGACTGTGTTACAGAGGTCATCAGCTGTTCCAGACTGTCACCTGGTCTAAACTGCTACAGGCCCTGAATAAACTGAAACACATTCACCCACAGTATGAGGACATAAGTATCAGAGATGAGGCTGAGCTGTGTGTCCCTGATGATGAGGAGGATGATGATGATGATGATGATGAATGAGGATGATCTGATGGAAACTGACAGGTTGGACAATGATGGCAGAACATGAGCCTGATAATGAGCAGGATGTTGACATGTTGTCCTGTGTAAAAACCACTCAAAGACATGTTTCAGAAGTCTGGGCTCTGGATGCAGATTTGGATTTCCCAAACCACCATGCAGAAAGACAATGATCATTAGACCTGATGATGATGATGATGATGATGATGATGATGCTGCACTGGACCTGCTAACAGCAAAGACTAAGCTCAGACCACTCAACCAGCTGCTGAATGAACCTGAAAGTGCCTCCCTGAGTTTGGAGCAGCTCCTGGCTCGATGTCAGTTAACAGTCGAGGAGTATCACCAGTGTGTGCGGAAGATAAACAAATCCTGTGCTGTGATACCCCTTATATTGTGTTCAGGTCAAAATTGACCTGTTTTCAAGTTTAGGTATGTAAAAAGTACTGTTTGCTTTTTTGTACTGGAACGAGGCTTCATCTAATCCTCAGACAACTATTTTAACGCAACAAAATTAATTTTCACCATTTTAGTAAATTCTAAAGGTCTCAAAAAAAAGTGACATTTGTGGTGTTACAGGTCAAATACGACCCGGCAGAGAATACTGGCTGTTGTATGCATCACTTAAAAGCTGTGGGTTGCTCTGTGGATCAAATATGGCTCAATGTGACCCACAACACACAAACACACACACACACACACACACACACACACACACACAATATTGTCTCTCAAAGTTCAATTTATGGTTCACACACAACACATTGTTTTTCAATGTTTAGTTTATTGTTCATACACACACCTGCTCTGACACCATATTGTTTTTCAATGTTCAGTTTATGGTTCACACAGACACACACCTGCCCTATACACACACATGTTGTTTTTTAATGTTCAGTTTATGGTTTCATTTCACTTTTTCACAAAAATTGACTTTTTGTCTTTATCCTACCATAAATCTATACGGGTCGGTTTTGACCTGTAACACCACAGATGTCACTATTGTTAATCAGTTTAAATAAATAAAAAAATCAGATAATTTTTTTTGGGTAGGTGTAACTCTAATATTAGTTCATAAGACATGGATAATATAATTACTCATTTTATCACTACAGGAAATATAATTAGTGAATTTAAACAGTTTTTTGTAATTGAAAACGAGTGGTATATTGTAAGATAAAAGGTCTGTGGAGCCAAAAAAAAAAAAAATTAAAACAGTGTTTCCATGGATATGAATACATACTAAGTTAGCTATGAGGTGAAAAACAATATTGGATGATAACTAGTGTTTTTAAGTATTTTCAGGCTGAGTTAAATCACGGGTCAAATGACCCGCTAACACTAAAGATGTGGGCAACTTACAAGGGATACTGAAACGTGACCCAAAGGACTGCTGGGTAAATGGATATAATCCACATCTACTTGAGGCCTGGGATGCTAATATTGATGTCAGTTACATTCTCAATGCATTATTCATGCATCATGTACCTCACCAGCTACATAACAAAGCAAGAGTCTAAACTGTCTGAGTACCTCAAAACAGTCATTGAGAACTCAAACAGGGACCATGTCAATGAATGTGATGAGATGAGAGAGGTCATGCAGGCTTATTCCAAAAAGAGAGAGATCAGTGCTCAGGAGTGTGTGAGCCGTGCCTGTGGCCTTCACATGAAACAGTGTTCACGTGCTGTGGTGTTCATACAACAGATGACAACCCACTGAAAATGAGTCGCCCCCTCTCGTACCTGGAGAGCACAACAGCAGAGTGTTCAAATGTGTGGATGACATCTTTGACCGACAAATACAAATCCAGACCTGAAACAGCAGAGTTTTGAACAGATGTGTGGCTGACTTTGCGTCCACATGCAGGTTTGTCAGCAGAGAAAAGGTAAAAATGTTTTGCCCCTGCTAAATGACATGGGATTGAAAATGATAAGCCTGCCGTCATCAGATTTCACTGCTGCTCACAGAAAAAAACATCCTGAGCAATTTTATGGAACACTTCTAAAACTATACATTCCTTACCGCTCAGATCAGGAACTGAAAAGGCCTTTCTTACCCACGTACGAGTCCTTCTATAACAGCGCTACGTGCAGTTGCCTGGTTCTGACCTTCCTGAGCCCGTGAGAGACGTTGTCAAACTGAAACAAAGACAATTATGAGATGAACAGTAAAGAGATTGAGGAAGCTGTTGAAGAGTATGAGGAGAACAGAGGACTGATTGATGAATGGTGTAACCTGGCACCTGAATCTGAAGCAGACAGGTTGGAGTGTATCTATGAACTGGAGGCAGCAGAGCCAGATCATGACAATGTTCAAGAAAATGTCCCAGACTACAGTCGACAGGCTAATGCTGTAACAGAGGTCAGAGCTATCAGAGAGCCCCCTGTCACTGATCCTGTGCTTTTATGTCACATGTACCAGAATCTGAACCAGAAGCAGGCCTGTGTATTCTATGCAGTGAGAGACTGGTGCATAAAACGTGTTTGTGGTCTGAATCCAGAGCAGCTGTTCTTTTACATCAACGGTGGTGCTGGCACAGGGAAGTCACATCTCATCAAATGCATCTTACTCAGAGGCATCGAAGATACTGAGCAAACTGCCCAGACATGCTGAAGAGGCTGACATATCAAGGCCCACTGTCCTGTTACTTCTTTCACTGGAACTGCAGCCTTTAATATATCTGGCACTACACTGCACTCTCTCCTCAAGCTGCCGAGAAGTTTGAAACCTCCATTTGTAGGACTGGGTGATCAGCTGGATGAGGTCAGAGCAGAACTTCTAAATGCTGAAATCATCATCATTGATGAAGTGTCTCTGGTGTCAAAGCTCCTCTTTGCCTACGGGATGCGAGACTCAAACAGATCAAAGGCAGTCCAGAAACCCTTTGGAGGAATGTCAGTAGTTGCAGTTGGAGATTTTTATCAGCTCCCACCAGTGCGACAGTCTAAACCTCTGTGTGTGTACGACCCATCACAGACTGACCTGTGGCAGGAACACTTTCAGATGATCACTCTGACTGAGATTATGCGTCAGAAAGATGATGTTGCCTTTGCAGAGTTGAACAGGATCCGTGTGAAGGAAAAGTCTGATGAGCTGTCTGTCGCAGACAGAGCTTTGCTGTCACAAGCTGTCACTGAACCACAACTTTGTCCAACTGATGTCCTGCACATTTTTGCTACTAATAGACAAGTAGATGCACACAACTCTGCAACACTGGCTCAGCTTCACTGTCACATCACTACAATTGATGCTGATGACTATAAAAAGTACCCACGATCTGGCAGAATGATGCAGCAAGACAAACCAGTGAAAGGAGGCAGAAATGAGTTACCAGACACACTGCAAGTTGCTGAAGGTGCTCGTGTTATGCTCACTAGAAACCTTGATGTGTCTCAAGGATTAGTCAATGGTTCATTTGCTACTTTAGTCAGAGGGTAACCTTTCAACAACATGGATCTTCACGTGTCACTAAGCTTGGACTAAAGATGGATGATGAAACAGCTGGAAGGAACAGCAGTAACAGAGCATCAGGAGTACATGATAACCTTGTGTACATAGAGAGAGCAGAGGAGAAGCTGAAACAGAAAGGAGTGGTTCACAGACAGTTTCCCATTAAACTGGCCTTTGCATGTACAATTCATAAGGTTCAAGGTATGACCAGAACATCAGCTGTCGTCTCACTGAAGCACATTTTTAAACCCGGCATGGCTTATGTTGCAATCAGTCGAGTGACCTCTCTCAGTGGACTGCACCTACTGGACATGGATGAGAGTAAAATCTACGCCAACACAGAAATCACTGCAGCACTGGAGAACATGAGACAAGTCAGTTTGGACAACATGATGCCTCTTCTTCATATCACACAAACACTGAGCAGGCCTGACACTCTGACCATTGTTCACCACAATACAGAAGGGTTGCCGTCTCATGTTAATGACACAAAGAGCCATCATGAACTGTGTCTAGCAGATGTGTTGTGTCTCACAGAAACTCACCTACAGGGCTCCTTTGTTGCTGAGTCTCCACCTACAAGGTTACAACGTGTTCAAACGCAACACACACCTGTCCTATACAAAGTTCCCACAGATGGCCAGCCAGCAGTGGTGGTGGAGTTGCTGTTTATGTCAAAGACAACATTCAGGTTCGTGAGAAACTGTATGTTCATAATGTAACTGACCTTGAGTTTGTGGCTTTGAAGGTTGAAGCTCCCATGAGTGCACTGATTGCAGCTGTGTACAGACCTCCAGACTACTGTATGAGATCATTCCTGTCTAACCTGAGCAGCCTGTTGGACTCACTGGAGATCCTGGATTGTCATCCCATCATTGTCTGTGGTGACTTTAACGAGAATCTTTTATCCAGAGCAAGCAAACCGATACTGGAGCTGTTTGAGTCTAGAGGATACACACAACTCATCACTGCTGCAACCACAGAGAAGAACACACTGCTGGACCTGATCTTCATCTCACAACCACAGAGATGTCTCCATTCTGGTGCGATGAAAACCTATTACAGCTATCACGACCCTGTGTACTGTGTACTGTCAGCTGAGTCTGGAAGGTGGAAAAATGCAAATGATTTGAATCTAAAATCCACATTTTCAGTGCAGAGATCTGAGAAAGTAGTTTATGAGAACTTTGTGTGAAATTGTGAGAAAAGTAGAGCAAACCAGCGAACAGTGTATTTGATAAAATCTAAAAGAGTATATCATTATTACTGTGTCTACTGATGAGTGATTAGAGAGACAGCCACAGCAGTTTAATATGATCTAAATTCGGGGTCCTCTATAGAGCCGGACCACAGGCTGTTCCAGCCTCACTGAGGCTGTGAGGGAGGGAGGGAGGACCAGAGGACCCCTATAAAATAACAAACTGCAAGGCTTCTTTGTTGCTTGAGGAATATAACAATGTTTGACAAAGTGCTTATCATTTTTATCCCTCAACCATAACACTGTCTTTGTATGTCACCTGGTAAAATATAGTCACAGTGATGTATTCTGTTCAGGTTCCTCCAGTGAGTAAGGTAAGGTAAATTCAGTGAGAGTCATGTTGTAGTTTTTAAGTAACATTGTTGTTGAACTAATGTAACTGTCCATGTAAAGGAAACCTAATTTTACTGTTTAACAAC
>NW_026117082.1:0-14545 GCF_001640805.2 Lates calcarifer
CCTGAGCAGATGTCACTCAGACGGACCTGTGGAGATTTTGCATCTGAAGTCGATCTGTCCTCTCTGGATGTCTTCAACCTTTTTGAAGGGGATGTTCCCACACACCATGTCATAAAGCAACAGACCAAGCGAGCAGACAGTGGCTGAGTGACCATGGTACCGACGGAACTGGAACCACTCTGGTGGACTGTACATCGGTGTACCTGGAGAAAGGGGGCATTTATAGATTTGTCAGCATAAAACAGTAAGGTGAATCAAAGATGTACAGCATTTTAGAGTGAGTGTGCAGAGTGACTGTGCTGCCTGTTAGCAAGGGCTGCAGGTCAGAAGAGTAACAGCTGGTGTTTTTGGAAAATACTTCCTGAGCAGAACAAAGATGCTGCTCATCTGTCCTCCTGTTTCCATTATTCCCATTATTAGTCTTATAATTGGTCCTCATGGTTATGCTGACTATCATGTCCACATGAATGTGGATAAACCTGAAATGTACATTTAGAATTCATATAATCTGTCCAAATATCTGAAACACTTTCAGATTATTTTCCATGTTGTTCTAACAACCCTACAAAGCCAAACTAACAGAAAACAGCGCCTTGATAATGATTTTTCACCATGTTCAGACTCACCATGCATGTCAGTGTAGGCAGTGTGTTTCATGAAGGCACCTGAGCCAAAACCTTTAATCATGTAAAATACCACAACAGACACAACCATCAATTAGACTGAGAACAGACAGTACACAATGCAGTAAACTTGATCAATTAAAAAATGCTGAATAATTCAGTGTTTTTAAAGGGTGACGTTCCTGCGCCCAACATTCAACATCACCAAAACCATGTCTCCATCTGGATGCTGATGACGGTGATAACGAAAGTAACAGCTGAAATGCAAAACTCTAAGATCTGTTTCGACTTGAGGAAAATATTATGTTATGAATAAACACACAAACTGATTTCTTCACTAAGTATTTTAGGACATTGGAGACGCTCACATTGTAAACAGTGACACTGGAAAGTGCTCAGAAAATCTAAATCTAAAATGGGCCAGGTGGAGAGAATGTTCTTCAGCTGCTATTTAAGTCAAAAATCAATCTTCAATCTACAGTAATAGAGTTTGTCAACGTGACGCAACCTTCATTGTTACAATGGCTGATGGGATTGAACCGCCATATTGGGACACAACTTTCTTTCAACAACACCAGTACTACCATACACAGTACCTGTGCCACTGTTTTTTGGACCGCAGGTTTTTCTGGGCCATGGGAAGAACTTGCTGTGTTATGGGATGCAACATCTGCTCACACCACCGACAAGGAAATACTGAACGGAGTGTTCTTTTATTGTTTTCCTGTGTGGAAGCAATGTGAATGAAGTTACGTCTACGACCACGGCCTGGATATCAGCCATCAGACGTACCAACATAAACTTTTCCAGCATCCCAAGATCCTTCAAAGTGAGAAGTAAAACCACAAGTACAGTCAGGTGTCAGGCATTTAAACACAACCGTGAATACCTGATGAATTACTATGATAATGAATCATAGTATAGTGACTCCAAGTCACTGCGCAGTGCTTTGTTTATTTTTATTTTATCCTTTAAAGTGTGCTCAAGATATTTCCGTTTTGGTGAGTGCCTGAATTTTCTTTGCAAGTTGATTTGGTTTTGCTCCTGGTAGAATTTTGCCCTGGGGTTTTCTGACCTTGCATGTGGTTGACATCAAGAAAGCATCGGTAAGTATAAACACAGTCTAGTTAGCTGTCTCTGGATAGATAGAGAGGAAACGTAAAGTTTTCATTTGCCTGTTGGTTGTGAATTTACTTTTACAGTGTTGATATATTTTTGTCTCCTTCAAGGTAAACCAGCATATGAAATGGATGGGACAAATGCTGACTGGCTCCAACAATGCACCTGTCGCTCTGAAGTACGCAATGTTACATAAGAGAATATCATTTAGGTTACAATGTGTAAGATGCATGAAAATGCTGGGGAATGTGAGGGGAGGTAAAGCATTGGGGTTTTCACTCTTGAATTTCATACAGATTGATATTTCCGATGTATGCCATTTTTCTAGTAGAAGTTCAGTAGAAGTCTGTCTCAGTGTGTTCCAGGTTCTTTCAACATGGTGTTAAGTATGGTACACGTACAAATATACAATATATCATGAGTCAGATCAGTCTTGTTTTTCTTTCATTGCCTCACAATATGGCCACGCAAATCCCAGAATGCATTGCACAGTGGTTGACAAGAATACATTTGCAGTAATTAGCGTTGCTTTTATTTTCAAGGCTGTGGCCAAAACAAAGCAGCTCTCATTCTTACCGGCAACCCGTCAGCTAGGCGAACACCAGAGTATATGGTACCAAATCCTCCTTTGCCTAGGACCGAGTCCAGTCGGTACAGTTTCTCAAACGGCTGCTTGTCCTCCTTGGCTACATACACACAGCAGAAAACAGGATTAGGAATCAGGGTCATTTGGCCTTAACACCCTGCTCTTTATACAGGGTTTTAAAAGAAAAACACTGCCTTAATCCAACAATAAAACACACACTCATTATAAACTCAGAGAAGGATCAAAACCACCCTCAAAGTTAAACTGAGATTATGAAAAAAACGTAAAAAGATGTCAAAATGATTTGTACACACCTAAAACTTCAAGTCCTTGGGACTTGATTAAAGTTTAAATGTGTCTCTATGTCAAAGTATGCCAGAGCTGTAGAGCTTCAAAGAACTGCTTCTTATTAGAAATTAATGGGATTTTTTGCCCATAAAAACCCTAAAAACTTTAAAAATATTATTAATACCTCACCAAAAGTAACAGCACACTTATCCCAATCGAGGGTGTTTTGATATGTAATATGTGGGGTTTGTCAAAAGCCCTAGGAGGAGTAGGGAACGGAAATTTGTACAGAAGATGAAGAAGATTAAATGCACAAGATAACAATAGATACAGTTTGTCTCTATTTGCTAAAACAATTTCTTGAAACCTCCACCCATTTTCTCAAAACCTTCAACACAAATCCAAAAATTCAAACTACATTTACAAAACCCCTAAAATCAAACTATCACCTCAAAACCAGTTATCATGTGTTCAAAACCAAAACAATGTGTTCAGATTATACACACAGCAAGTAAAACTATGTTCACCACAGAACATTCATTAGACACTACATCAAATAATTTAGGACACAGCACCCAGGGCATGTAGTTAACAGAAAATGTTTATTGTAAATGCATTTAGCAAAAAACTATAGTCTACAATCTACATTCAGCACTTTCATAAAAAAAACCTAAATGAAAAGCACATTACTGTACAATCAAAGTGACTGAGATTCATACTCTAACATCATGTCTGTGTCCAGGGTCCAGCCAGAGGACTTCATCCACGTCACAGGCAATATTTTCCCTTGCCAGGCCACAGGGGGAAAAACCGTCCGGTGTGCCGAACCCAGCTTTGACTAGACTCCACAGTGACAGTGGAGAAGCCCCAAGTTACTTACTGGCTGCACAGAGGGTGACATAGCCACCACACCGGCCAGGGACTAGTGTATTTACAGTATATTCACTCCAGATTTATGGACATTACAGTATAGTTTACAGTACTGTGAACATAGCAACTGCAACTACTAGCCTACAGTAACAGTAAGCCTATGAGCATTGAATTGTACTGGAAGCATCAGTGCTGAAAGTAAGGCTACACTTACTTTTGTTAGGTTCTTTTAAGTCTAGAACCCCAGAGCAGAGACACACACACACACTGGTGAGAGGGAACTGAAGGTTCTTTAATAATGATACGGACCAAAGCCAGAACTAAAGGCAGACAGGGGAGGCAGGGAGCTGGCTGGCAGGAGGAAGTCTTCTGCAGCAGAGCACAGGAGAATCTTGACGCAGGTAACGCTGGGAAACTGCATGAAGAGTGAGAGCATGGAATATTCTGGCAGCGAGCAGGAGTGAAGGCCGGGCTTATGAGGTGGAGGGAATAGACTGAGTGAATTCAGGTGTGCCTCTGCTGCCAACAGGAGGAGCCAGCCACACCCCCTGCCACACACACTTACATGTTGACTGAATAATAAAGTTTAGAAAATGGCGGTTATATTGCTGGGACATGTTATTAAGTGACCCTTCATATTGAGTGACGTAAATAAGTTACAGTTGCATGGAGTCAGGGTTGTGGAAGACGATGTAACACCGGCTGGCTCTGTTACCTTGCTGCAGGTGGAGCTTCGCCGGCAGGTCCATGCTGAGAGACGGGGAGCCCATCATACCCATCTCAACAGTCTGTGGTCACTGGAGACGGTTGCGCCTTCTGTTTGGTCGAGCAGACCGTAGACTCCCAATCACAGCAGCCTGCAGCCACAGCCTGACCTGTGGAGAGGACAGAGCAGCCAAACTTTAAATAGTCTTTATTTTCATGTACACTCAGGTTCAAACTGTAAATAGTCTTTATTTTTATTACTTTTCATTCTTAAACATGTTCAATGATACTTTGTCTGTGCTGTAATTCTCTGTGTTTCCCCACCTCATACACTTTGTTCAATAAAGTTGTCAGTGCTACATGAACAGTAAGTTGTGGAACATCAATTCATAGGGACACAGAGTGCCAGATTACTTGCATGGAAGGACATTTACCTTCATTTATAGCTTTCATCTATTATTGAACACTAACATTATTAGACTTATAGGTATTACCATTATTATGATTACCATTATAACAGTCTGATAGTGCTCTAATACAACAGTACATACAGCTGTTCCCTTCTCTGATTTAAACCTGAAGTGGCTAATATTACATGTAGGTATATCTAATATATATTATAAAGTTCTTAGACTGTCCCTGGGTTGAGCCATATTGTAGACTCCTCCTGTGGTCTCTTGTAGAATCCTGCAATGTAGGAATCTTAACTGTAATCATATACAAAGAAAATCTTTAGGATCTGCTGCAAAGTACATACAGTATTACCTGATCCTTGATACTATCAATTAACAAATATACATTAGGACGGACCTGAAATGTTAATGCTCAGGGATAATTATAGTTGAATCTTAGCTTTATCATCTGTCTTTCTTATTAATTCACCTGATCAGGACACAAGATGAAGAGTAACCATCAACAAAATTAGGTGTGTTTGGTGACTGTACTGTATCTTTTCATCTGTATCCTTAATATTTCAATTATATCATTATGATTATCATGACATCTTTTTACTTTTAGGGGAGTTATTCTGCCCTCAATACTGTCTCGAAGGACAGCAAAGTCCTCCTCCTCCCCACCCGTCTGAACGCCATTCCCTGATGTACCTGAGGAAGAAAGTAAACAGGAAGTACAATTAATTTTATTAATTTTTTTCAGTCACCCTGCACACTTTGCATTGTTTTTAATTTACTCATACAAATTATAGTTTAAATTCTACATACTCTCAAGACAGTTAACAAACTAGTATAGAAATTACTTTAAAGTGCAAGTCTAAGTGCAAGTCTGTCAGGGAGCCCTGAGAGACTCCTGGCAGTCTCCCAAGCCTTGACATGTGCACATAAGTAATTCTGATCTTGGAGCCCCGTAAAATATTTCACCCACTATCTTAGTATAGTATAGCAATGGTAGAAGACCACACCTGTTGGAAAATGTGCAAAAGAAAAATTTGACCCTTTGGTCTCTTGAAGACACACAAACAAACTACTTTCATGATTACTTTCATGAAAAAGACACAGTAGTGCAGTTTTAAACGTTTCTTCATTCACCTCTTTGGTGTAGGGTTTGAGTAATGACTTTTGTGGAGTGCAACTTGAGGACAGGGGGTTTCAGCCACCCTGCACCCAAGGTGCAGTTGGTTTTAATTGAATAACTTTTGCTTTGAAGGTGGCAGCGACCTGAAACCAAGTTGCATCCCCCCTAGAAAGTGTTTAGGAGCACGTTTAAGACCATTTGGCCCCTTTTCATGCATGATTTTGCCAAACTTGACCTTAATGTAGGTGGTGCTATGGGCACCAGATTTGACAGGTGATCCCAGAGGTACTTTTTTCCCATGAGTATATGACCTTCCTAGCCAAAGATACAAATCTACTAAATCAATTTACTATACTTTTGTGTTTCCCAACTCCTCAGTGGTTACAGATATGACGGTACTTCCAAGTTTGTGACACATACTTCTGTTTTCTCTTTTCCCAGGTATGTGGTAGGGAGTGGTTAGGATAAGGATAAAGATCATGGTTTTATTTACTGAGACTGTGTGGTTATCTATTGTAACCCCCTTCAAAAGCCAGTGTTGTCACAGAACAAAAAAAACAAGTGATACGTAAGGACTTCATATTATATTATTTGTTTATTTTAACAGCCTATTGCATAGGTTTTTGATTTCACTAATTTGTTTTTTTGTTGCTCTCAAATCTTTTCCTACATAGGCTGAATATCCATTTGTAAGCCTACACTGGAATCATCTTTTAATCAAATCTGTGATAACCCTGATCTTAAAACAAAAAACAGAAAAAAACAGAATGGTTGATTAGTAAAAGCCTCTAAAAATGTCTTGAAAAAATGTCTTGAAATGATATTCCTGTTCAGCTTTGACCTCACTGGACGCATCTCTCCTCTCTCTCAGCTGGCATGGTGAGTCTGTGACAGTGTGTACACAGCAACATCTAGGTTGGACCACAGCGCAAGCATGTTGGTCCGAAGAATAAAAATCAAGAACCATGAAGAACCGTTTGTATCTTACACAAACAGTGAGCTCTGTGAATAAAGGCAAAGTAGCTGTAAATGCATCTCAAGGTGAAGCGTGTGGCATAGCTCGTAGGCCGCCATCACATCCAAGCCATATTAATGTGTTGGTCTTTTCCTGGAGGCTTTTCTGCCTGCCAAAGTGGAGATCATCAAGTGTCAAAGTGACTGATCCTGGCTTAATGTGCAGTCTCTTGCTGCCATCTAGTGGCCGTGGCATGAAAACACATTTCAACTTCCTCCTCTCACAAATGACTGCTCTGAAGACATCAGCAAGATATGACTGCCAGTGCTTTGCATAGGTCATGTAAACAAGATGTTTTCTTTATCATTTATGCAGAGTATTATTATTGCCCTTGAATATTTAAACAATGTTGAATGACAGTAGCCACAGTTATAATCATGATTACTGTAACAGTAAAAAACACAATCCAAACTATGTTTTTAAGACCAGTTTTTATTTTTTAAATTCTCAGAGACTTGGTGAGAGAGTCTGACTGGAGATCTCTGGTTTATGGACACTGTGAATCTCAAGTGAAACTCTGCTAACAGCTACCTGATCTTGCTTCATTGTGACTCTGAGAGGTTCTCTGCTCTCACACTCTGTCTGTGCTGTCTCTCTCCCAAACATCATTTGATCCTTGCATTTGGCAATAATCATTTATAGATTAATATATTTATCAAGTTTGGCATAAACAGTGAAAAATCTGTAATTGGACAAAACCTGATCTGATTACTAATTGAAACTTAAGGAGATCCATATTTTTCACAGAACTGATTTGGACATTAAGTTTAAAACATCATTCATTCCAAAGGCTAAAAACAATTTGTTTGAGATAAAATATATGTGTGTGTGTGCATTTATATATATATCTTGTTATATGTAGATACAAAATTTGGCGTATTGTATAAAGATCAACTAAAAAAATTGAAAAATTACTGTTGGGATACAGAGCTTTCTTTATTATATTTGAAATAAAAAATGATAGCAGAAGAGCACTGTATGTAGACCTCAGTCTGTTCCTGTCTACTCATTTTGGCCTGCTGCTCAGAGGTTTGTACTCAGGTTTGTGTTGAGTGTTTGTTGATGTTTAACCTGTTGACATTGAAATAAAAAGGAGGATCTGGATTTATTTGGAGTGGCTGCTGGTCCTGGTCTACAGACTCAATGTTCCTGACTGTGACTGAATCAACACGTGGCTGAATCCTGTTACCTGAGGCACTCGTCTCACACCACACTACCACACCTGTGTTATTGATTCTGAATATTAACTGTCACATATAAGAGATAGCTAACTTTCAGTCAAAGCATTCAATTATTTTCTGATTTGTTACTGAATAGCCTCATTGAAAGTCATAGTTTGATCTAAGACGCTGTTAAACATTTATAGTCAGTCTCTACAGAAAGCCTTGAAACACAATCCCTAATAGCACTGTTAGTGTCTGGTTTGTGTAAATATATATACAAGAGTGATAACTGTGGTTTTGGAGAACAACAACGATGCCAAGGAAGAGTAAAAGGTCTCAGGCTACAAAGCTACAGTGGCAGCAGCAGAGGGAGTCTCAGTGTGCAGCACCATGTGAACAAGCAGAAGGTCCTGGTCCTCAGAGCAGAGACTTGGTGAGAGAGTCTGTGGTGTCTCCTGCTGAAGCTGTGAACCAGGCAGGTCAACGTGATGCAGTGTGTGTACCACAGGTATCGTACGCTGACGTTGTGAAGAGAGGACGTCACAGTGAAACTCTGTGTGTAGCAGAGTCTGTTCAGATGCACCAGGTGAAGCACAGAGGTGAACACCATGTTTCAGGTACAGACACAGCGTCAGAGAGATGCTTCATGTGTAGCAGGACCTCCTCATACAGACAGTGTGAACGTGGGAGATCAGCCTGGTGAACAACGTGTCAGAGCGTCCTGCAGCCAGGCTTCTATTAAATACGGCAGATACAGAAACCAGCAGTGTACCTGTAACTCTCTCACCTTTCTAGCATTCCTTCATGAGAGTGAAAACATCACCAGCACAGACCTTGACTGTGTTTTGGATAAAGGTAACGTGTTGTATAAACAGGTAAGACAGATGTTTCCTCAGCACGCTCACCTCACCACTGATGAGCTCCCAGATTTAGTCCCAGCACGCTGACAAAACATTACTTTCCCGGTACGGCACATTAGGAGATCCTTTACCTGGAGCTGTGGACAGTTTTCTGGACCTGGAGGCTGGACTGAGCTGTCTGCTGTCAGATGTGCAGTATGCCTTGCTGTTGATGACAGGGTTGTGTATGGCAGTGTTCAGAACCAGATCAGGCAGGTACGGTTTCTTTGAGCCACACCCCAGAGGAGAGGATGGTTTGCCGTCACTGTTTGCTGGTAAAGCTGTCATGGTGACATTCACACGTCTCAGTGACATGATTGACAGGATCAAAATGTGTCACAAGAGCTTTGGTACACAGTCCACCTGTAACTATGAGCTGAAGCCTGTGGAGTTTGACAGTGAGAACACAGCCAATCAGAGTGAAGCCATCCCAGACACTCAGACTACAACTCCCAGTCCTGTTGTGGTTGATGCTCCAAAGACAAACACTGTGGTCACTGACCTCTCTGATGACATGTTACATGAAGCATGTACTGATATGGAAACTGAACCACAACCATTGAGCCAGTTCAGCTTTAATTCTGTCACAGCACATGATGCTCCTCACAAAGAATCACTCTCAACTGTTCCACTGATAAAACCTGCTGCCAGTGATCTGTCTGATAAAGTGTCACATGACCTCTCCTCTAAACTGGTCAAACTTGGTAAAAATGAAAGGAGAACATTTCAGAGGAGACTAATGATCTCAGGGAAAGCACCAAAAAGAAAAGAGAAGCAAAAAAGAAAAGAGAAGGAAAAATATTCTTCTAATGAATCATATAGAGCCAAAAAGAAATCTTATTCAAGCAACAAATACTGTAATGAAGGATTCAGACAAGAGAAACAGCAGTACATCACCAACCGCTATCACAGCAATTCCAACTTCAGACAGAAACAAAAACAGTATTTCACCAAAACATACAAAGAAAATTTAAACTTCAGGCTGAAAAAAATCTGTACTAAATCTGTACTAAAAAAATTCAGAGAAGATGACAGTTTTCATCAGAGAAAATCAATAAATAATAAGAAAATCAATACTTCACCAAAAGATACAGGGAAAATGCAGAATTCAGGCAGAGGCAGCGATCTTATGTCACTCAGCATCACGCACATGATCAGTCGTTCAAGATAAGACACAGACAACTCATGAAACAAATCATGCGAGACAGTTATAACAACAATCTTACATTTAAAATTCTGCACAACATGAGATGTGCCATGAAGATAAAGAGGAAATACAGACGGATAAACAGACAAACCCCAGAAAGTGACCACAGTTTGATCAAAGAGGCCATATCTGTTTTCAGATCACATATAAATGCCGGCCCCACTTACATCTGCACTGTCTGTCATAAAGCTTCATTTGAGAACCAGGTGAAACTCTGTCAAAGGTCAGATTATGTCAAAAATGCAGAAGTGGCTGCTGAATGTCTGACAGGAAAATATGTTCATGTTTGTGATGACAGCTGCAGAAATGAACAGTGTAAAGTTCCTGATGAGAGAAAGGATGAATGGATCTGTCACACCTGTCATGATCATCTTAAAAAGGAGCCATGCCCTCTCTGGCTGTAGCCAACAACATGGAGCTGGTTGATATTCCACCTGAGCTGTGTGACCTCAACATTTTGGAGAGACATCTGATCGCCAAGTGTTTTCCATTTGCTAAGATCATCCCACTTCCCAAAGGCAGACAGAGAGCAATACGTGGTAATGTGGTGTGTGTCCCATCTGAGGTGCAGGAAACAGTTGAAGCGTTACCCAGACTGAGAAGTGAGTCTCAAGTCCTGAGAGTCAAACTGAAGAGACGACTGTGTTACAGAGGTCATCAGCTGTTCCAGACTGTCACCTGGTCTAAACTGCTACAGGCCCTGAATAAACTGAAACACGTTCACCCACAGTATGAGGACATAAGTATCAGAGATGAGGCTGAGCTGTGTGTCCCTGATGATGAGGAGGATGATGATGATGATGATGATGATGATGATGAATGAGGATGATCTGATGGAAACTGACAGGTTGGACAATGATGCACTTCATGAGGCAGAACATGAGCCTGATAATGAGCAGGATGTTGACATGTTGTCCTGTGTAAAAACCACTCAAAGACATGTTTCAGAAGTCTGGGCTCTGGATGCAGATTTGGATTTCCCAAACCACCATGCAGAAAGACAATGATCATTAGACCTGATGATGATGATGATGATGATGATGATGCTGCACTGGACCTGCTAACAGCAAAGACTAAGCTCAGACCACTCAACCAGCTGCTGAATGAACCTGAAAGTGCCTCCCTGAGTTTGGAGCAGCTCCTGGCTCGATGTCAGTTAACAGTCGAGGAGTATCACCAGTGTCTGCGGAAGATAAACAAATCCTGTGCTGTGATACCCCTTATATTGTGTTCAGGTCAAAATTGACCTGTTTTCAAGTTTAGGTATGTAAAAAGTACCGTTTGCTTTTTTGTACTGGAACGAGGCTTCATCTAATCCTCAGACAACTATTTTAACGCAACAAAATTAATTTTCACCATTTTAGTAAATTCTAAAGGTCTCAAAAAAAAGTGACATTTGTGGTGTTACAGGTCAAATACGACCCGGCAGAGAATACTGGCTGTTGTATGCATCACTTAAAAGCTGTGGGTTGCTCTGTGGATCAAATATGGCTCAATGTGACCCACAACACACAAACACACACACACACACACACACACACACACACACACACACACAATATTGTCTCTCAAAGTTCAATTTATGGTTCACACACAACACATTGTTTTTCAATGTTTAGTTTATTGTTCATACACACACCTGCCCTGACACCATATTGTTTTTCAATGTTCAGTTTATGGTTCACACAGACACACACCTGCCCTATACACACACATGTTGTTTTTTAATGTTCAGTTTATGGTTTCATTTCACTTTTTCACAAAAATTGACTTTTTGTCTTTATCCTATCATAAATCTATACGGGTCGGTTTTGACACAGCCACAGATGTCACTATTGTTAATCAGTTTAAATAAATAAAAAAATCAGAGAATTTTTTTTGGGTAGGTGTACTCTAATATTAGTTCATATGACATGGATAATATAATTACTCATTTTATCACTACAGGAAATATAATTAGTGAATTTAAACAGTTTTTGTAATTGAAAACGAGTGGTATATTGTAAGATAAAAGGTCTGTGGAGCCAAAAAAAAAAAAATTTAAACAGTGTTTCCATGGATATGAATACATACTAAGTTAGCTATGAGGTGAAAAACAATATTGGATGATAACTAGTGTTTTTAAGTATTTTCAGGGTGAGTTAAATCATGGGTCAAATGACCCGCTAACACTAAAGATGTGGGCAACTTACAAGGGATACTGAAACGTGACCCAAAGGACTGCTGGGTAAATGGATATAATCCACATCTACTTGAGGCCTGGGATGCTAATATTGATGTCAGTTACATTCTCAATGCATATTCATGCATCATGTACCTCACCAGCTACATAACAAAGCAAGAGTCTAAACTGTCTGAGTACCTCAAAACAGTCATTGAGAACTCAAACAGGGACCATGTCAATGAATGTGATGAGATGAGAGAGGTCATGCAGGCTTATTCCAAAAAGAGAGAGATCAGTGCTCAGGAGTGTGTGAGCCGTGCCTGTGGCCTTCACATGAAACAGTGTTCACGTGCTGTGGTGTTCATACAACAGATGACAACCCACTGAAAATGAGTCGCCCCCTCTCGTACCTGGAGAGCACAACAGCAGAGTGTTCAAATGTGTGGATGACATCTTTGACCAACAAATACAAATCCAGACCTGAAACAGCAGAGTTTGAACAGATGTGTGGCTGACTTTGCGTCCACATGCAGAGAAAAGGTAAAAATGTTTTGCCCCTGCTAAATGACATGGGATTTGAAAATGATAAGCCTGCCGTCATCAGATTTCACTGCTGCTCACAGAAAAAACATCCTGAGCAATTTTATGGAACACTTCTAAAACTATACATTCCTTACCGCTCAGATCAGGAACTGAAAAGGCCTTTCTTACCCACGTACGAGTCCTTCTATAACAGCGGCTACGTGCAGTTGCCTGGTTTTGACCGTCCTGAGCCCGTGAGAGACGTTGTCAAACGAAACAAAGACAATTATGAGATGAACAGTAAAGAGATTGAGGAAGCTGTTGAAGAGTATAAGGAGAACAGAGGACTGATTGATGAATGGTGTAACCTGGCACCTGAATCTGAAGCAGACAGGTTGGAGTGTATCTATGAACTGGAGGCAGCAGAGCCAGATCATGACAATGTTCAAGAAAATGTCCCAGACTACAGTCGACAGGCTAATGCTGTAACAGAGGCCAGAGCTATCAGAGAGCCCCCTGTCACTGATCCTGTGCTTTTATGTCACATGTACCAGAATCTGAACCAGAAGCAGGCCTGTGTATTCTATGCAGTGAGAGACTGGTGCATAAAACGTGTTTGTGGTCTGAATCCAGAGCAGCTGTTCTTTTACATCAACGGTGGTGCTGGCACAGGGAAGTCACATCTCATCAAATGCATCTACTCAGAGGCATCGAAGATACTGAGCAAACTGCCCAGACATGGCTGAAGAGGCTGACATATCAAGGCCCACTGTCCTGTTGACTTCTTTCACTGGAACTGCAGCCTTTAATATATCTGGCACTACACTGCACTCTCTCCTCAAGCTGCCGAGAAGTTTGAAACCTCCATTTGTAGGACTGGGTGATCAGCTGGATGAGGTCAGAGCAGAACTTCTAAAATGCTGAAATCATCATCATTGATGAAGTGTCTATGGTGTCAAAGCTCCTCTTTGCCTACGGGGATGCGAGACTCAAACAGATCAAAGGCAGTCAGAAACCCTTTGGAGGAATGTCAGTAGTTGCAGTTGGAGACTTTTATCAGCTCCCCACCAGTGCGACAGTCTAAACCTCTGTGTGTGTACGACCCATCACAGACTGACCTGTGGCAGGAACACTTTCAGATGATCACTCTGACTGAGATTATGCGTCAGAAAGATGATGTTGCCTTTGCAGAGTTGAACAGGATCCGTGTGAAGGAAAAGTCTGATGAGCTGTCTGTCGCAGACAGAGCTTTGCTGTCACAAGCTGTCACTGAACCACAACTTTGTCCAACTGATGTCCTGCACATTTTTGCTACTAATAGACAAGTAGATGCACACAACTCTGCAACACTGGCTCAGCTTCACTGTCACATCACTACAATTGATGCTGATGACTATAAAAAGTACCCACGATCTGGCAGAATGATGCAGCAAGACAAACCAGTGAAAGGAGGCAGAAATGAGTTACCAGACACACTGCAAGTTGCTGAAGGTGCTCGTGTTATGCTCACTAGAAACCTTGATGTGTCTCAAGGATTAGTCAATGGTTCATTTGCTACTTTAGTCAGAGTGGTAACCTTCAACAACATGGATCTTCACGTGTCACTAAGCTTGGACTAAAGATGGATGATGAAACAGCTGGAAGGAACAGCAGTAACAGAGCATCAGGAGTACATGATAACCTTGTGTACATAGAGAGAGCAGAGGAGAAGCTGAAACAGAAAGGAGTGGTTCACAGACAGTTTCCCATTAAACTGGCCTTTGCATGTACAATTCATAAGGTTCAAGGTATGACCAGAACATCAGCTGTCGTCTCACTGAAGCACATTTTTAAACCCGGCATGGCTTATGTTGC
>NW_026117083.1:0-18425 GCF_001640805.2 Lates calcarifer
TTTACAGTGTTGATATATTTTTGTCTCCTTCAAGGTAAACCAGCATATGAAATGGATGGGACAAATGCTGACTGGCTCCAACATGCACCTGTCGCTCTGAAGTACGCAATGTTACATAAGAGAATATCATTTAGGTTACAATGTGTAAGATGCATGAAAATGCTGGGGAATGTGAGGGGAGGTAAAGCATTGGGGTTTTCACTCTTGAATTTCATACAGATTGATATTTCCGATGTATGCCATTTTTCTAGTAGAAGTCAGTCTGTCTCAGTGTGTTCCAGGTTCTTTCAACATGGTGTTAAGTATGGTACACGTACAAATATACAATATATCATGAGTCAGATCAGTCTTGTTTTTCTTTCATTGCCTCACAATATGGCCACGCAAATCCCAGAATGCATTGCACAGTGATGTGGTTGACAAGAATACATTTGCAGTAATTAGCGTTGCTTTTATTTTGAAGGCTGTGGCCAAAACAAAGCAGCTCTCATTCTTACCGGCAAACCCGTCAGCTAGGCGAACACCAGAGTATATGGTACCAAATCCTCCTTTGCCTAGGACCGAGTCCAGTCGGTACAGTTTCTCAAACGGCTGCTTGTCCTCCTTGGCTACATACACACAGCAGAAAACAGGATTAAATCAGGGTCTCGAATCTTGGATTTGTCGCCTTAACACCCTGCTCTTTATACAGGGTTTTAAAAGAAAAACACTGCCTTAATCCAACAATAAAACACACACTCATTATAAACTCAGAGAAGGATCAAAACCACCCTCAAAGTTAAACTGAGATTATGAAAAAAACGTAAAAGATGTCAAAATGATTTGTACACACCTAAAACTTCAAGTCCTTGGGACTTGATTAAAGTTTAAATGGTGTCTCTATGCCAAAGTATGCCAGAGCTGTAGAGCTTCAAAGAACTGCTCTTATTAGAAATTAATGGGATTTTTTGCCCATAAAAACCCTAAAAACTTTAAAAATATTATTAATACCTTCACCAAAAGTAACAGCACACTTATCCCAATCGAGGGTGTTTTGATATGTAATATGTGGGGGTTTGTCAAAAGCCCTAGGAGGAGTAGGGAACGGAAATTTGTACAGAAGATGAAGAAGATTAAATGCACAAGATAACAAAGATGCATTGCATATCCAATACAGTTTGTCTCTATTTGCTAAAACACATTTCTTGAAACCTCCACCCATTTTCTCAAAACCTTCAACACAAATCCAAAAATTCAAACTACATTTACAAAACCCCTAAAATCAAACTATCACCTCAAAACCAGTTATCATGTGTTCAAAACCAAACAATGTGTTCAGATTATACACACAGCAAGTAAAACTATGTTCACCACAGAACATTCATTAGACACTACATCAAATAATTTAGGACACAGCACCCAGGGCATGTAGTTAACAGAAAATGTTTATTGTAAATGCATTTAGCAAAAAACTATAGTCTACAATCTACATTCAGCACTTTCATAAAAAAAACCTAAATGAAAAGCACATTACTGCACAATCAAAGTGACTGAGATTCATACTCTAACATCATGTCTGTGTCCAGGGTCCAGCCAGAGGACTTCATCCACGTCACAGGCAATATTTTCCCTTGCCAGGCCACAGGGGAAAAACCGTCCGGTGTGCCGAACCCAGCTTTGACTAGACTCCACAGTGACAGTGGAGAAGCCCCAAGTTACTTACTGGCTGCACAGAGGGTGACATAGCCACCACACCGGCCAGGGACTAGTGTATTTACAGTATATTCACTCCAGATTTATGGACATTACAGTATAGTTTACAGTACTGTGAACATAGCAACTGCAACTACTAGCCTACAGTAACAGTAAGCCTATGAGCATTGAATTGTACTGGAAGCATCAGTGCTGAAAGTAAGGCTACACTTACTTTTGTTAGGTTCTTTTAAGTCTAGGACCCCAGAGCAGAGACACACACACACACTGGTGAGAGGGAACTGAAGGTTCTTTAATAACGATACGGACCAAAGCCAGAACTAAAGGCAGACAGGGGAGGCTGGCTGGCAGGAGGAAGTCTTCTGCAGCAGAGCACAGGAGAATCTTGACGCAGGTAACGCTGGGAAACTGCATGAAGAGTGAGAGCATGGAATATTCTGGCAGCGAGCAGGAGTGAAGGCCGGGCTTATGAGGTGGAGGGAATAGACTGAGTGAATTCAGGTGTGCCTCTGCTGCCAACAGGAGGAGCCAGCCACACCCCCTGCCACACACACTTACATGTTGACTGAATAATAAAGTTTAGAAAATGGCGGTTATATATGCTGGGACATGTTATTAAGTGACCCCTTCATATTGAGTGACGTAAATAAGTTTACAGTTGCATGGAGTCAGGGTTGTGGAAGACGGTGTAACACCGGCTGGCTCTGTTACCTTGCTGCAGGTGGAGCTTCGCCGGCAGGTCCATGCTGAGAGACGGGGAGCCCATCATACCCATCTTACAACAGTCTGTGGTCACTGGAGACGGTTGCGCCTTCTGATTGGTCGAGCAGACCGTAGACTCCCAATCACAGCAGCCTGCAGCCACAGCCTGACCTGTGGAGAGGACAGAGCAGCCAAAGAAACTTTAAATAGTCTTTATTTTCATGTACACTCAGGTTCAAACTGTAAATAGTCCTGTATTTTTATTACTTTTCATTCTTAAACATGTTCAATGATACTTTGTCTGTGCTGTAATTCTCTGTGTTTCCCCACCTCATACACTTTGTTCAATAAAGTTGTCAGTGCTACATGAACAGTAAGTTGTGGAACATCAATTCATAGGGACACAGAGTGCCAGATTACTTGCATGGAAGGACATTTACCTTCATTTATAGCTTTCATCTATTATTGAACACTAACATTATTAGACTTATAGGTATTACCATTATTATGATTACCATTATAACAGTCTGATAGTGCTCTAATACAACAGTACATACAGCTGTTCCCTTCTCTGATTTAAACCTGAAGTGGCTAATATTACATGTAGGTATATCTAATATATATTATAAAGTTCTTAGACTGTCCCTGGGTTGAGCCATATTGTAGACTCTGGTCTCTTGTAGAATCCTGCAATGTAGGAATCTTAACTGTAATCATATACAAAGAAAATCTTTAGGATCTGCTGCAAAGTACATACAGTATTACCTGATCCTTGATACTATCAATTAACAAATATACATTAGGACGGACCTGAAATGTTAATGCTCAGGGATAATTATAATTGAATCTTAGCTTCATCATCTGTCTTTCTTATTAATTCACCTGATCAGGACACAAGATGAAGAGTAACCATCAACAAAATTAGGTGTGTTTGGTGACTGTACTGTATCTTTTCATCTGTATCCTTAATATTTCAATTATATCATTATGATTATCATGACATCTTTTTACTTTTAGGGGAGTTATTCTGCCCTCAATACTGTCTCGAAGGACAGCAAAGTCCTCCTCCTCCCCACCCGTCTGAACGCCATTCCCTGATGTACCTGAGGAAGAAAGTAAACAGGAAGTACAATTAATTTTATTAATTTTTTTCAGTCACCCTGCACACTTTGCATTGTTTTTAATTTACTCATACAAATTATAGTTTAAATTCTACATACTCTCAAAACAGTTAACAAACTAGTATAGAAATTACTTTAAAGTGCAAGTCTAAGTGCAAGTCTGTCAGGGAGCCCTGAGAGACTCCTGGCAGTCTCCCAAGCCTTGACATGTGCATATAAGTAATTCTGATCTTGGAGCCCCGTGAAATATTTCACCCACTATCTTAGTATAGTATAGCAATGCTAGAAGACCACACCTGTTGGAAAATGTGCAAAAGAAAAATTTGACCTTTTGGTCTCTTGAAGACACACAAACAAACTACTTTCATGATTACTTTCATGAAAAAGACACAGTAGTGCAGTTTTAAAAGTTTCTTCATTCACCTCTTTGGTGTAGGACTTTTGTGGAGTGCAACTTGAGGACAGGGGGTTTCAGCCACCCTGCACCCAAGGTGCAGTTGGTTTTAGTTGAATAACTTTTGCTTTGAAGGTGGCAGCGACCTGAAACCAAGTTGCATCCCCCCTAGAAAGTGTTTAGGAGCACGTTTAAGACCATTTGGCCCCTTTTCATGCATGATTTTGCCAAACTTGACCTTAATGTAGGTGGTGCTATGGGCACCAGATTTGACAGGTGAACCCAGAGGTACTTTTTTCCCATGAGTATATGACCTTCCTAGCCAAAGATACAAATCTACTAAATCAATTTACTATACTTTTGTGTTTCCCAACTCCTCAATGGTTACAGATATAACGGTACTTCCAAGTTTGTGACACATACTTTTGTTTTCTCTTTTCCCAGGCATGTGGTAGGGAGTGGTTAGGATAAGGGTAAAGATCATGGTTTTATTTACTGAGACTGTGTGGTTATCTATTGTAACCCCCTTCAAAAGCCAGTGTTGTCACAGAACAAAAAAAACAAGTGATACGTAAGGACTTCATATTATATTATTTGTTTATTTTAACAGCCTATTGCATAGGTTTTTGATTTCACTAATTTGTTTTTTTTGTTGCTCTCAAATCTTTTCCTACATAGGCTGAATATCCATTTGTAAGCCTACACTGGAATCATCTTTTAATCAACAAATCTGTGATAACCCTGATCTTAAAACAAAAAACAGAAAAAAACAGAATGGTTGATTAGTAAAAGCCTCTAAAAATGTCTTGAAAAAAATGTCTTGAAATGATATTCCTGTTCAGCTTTGACCTCACTGGATGCATCTCTCCTCTCTCTCAGCTGGCATGGTGAGTCTGTGACAGTGTGTACACAGCAACATCTAGGTTGGACCGCAGCGCAAGCCCGTTGGTCCGAAGAATAAAAATCAAGAACCATGAAGAACCGTTTTGTATCTCACACAAACAGTGAGCTCTGTGAATAAAGGCAAAGTAGCTGTAAATGCATCTCAAGGTGAAGCGTGTGGCATAGCTCGTAGGCCGCCATCACATCCAAGCTACATTAATGTGTTGGTCTTTTCCTGGAGGCTTTTCTGCCTGCCAAAGTGGAGATCATCAAGTGTCAAAGTGACTGATCCTGGCTTAATGTGGCAGTCTCTTGCTGCCATCTAGTGGCCGTGGCATGAAAACACATTTCAACTTCCTCCTCTCACAAATGACTGCTCTGAAGACATCAGCAAGATATGACTGCCAGTGCTTTGCATAGGTCATGTAAACAAGATGTTTTCTTTATCATTTATGCAGAGTATTATTATTGCCCTTGAATATTTAAACAATGTTGAATGACAGTAGCCACAGTTATAATCATGATTACTGTAACAGTCAATAACACAATCCAAACTATGTTTTTAAGACCAGCTTTTGTTTTTTAAATTCTCAGAGACTTGGTGAGAGAGTCTGACTGGAGATCTCTGGTTTATGGACACTGGTGAATCTCAAGTGAAACTCTGGTAACAGCAAACCTGATCTTGCTTCATTGTGACTCTGAGAGGTTCTCTACTCTCACACTCTGTCTGTGCTGTCTCTCTCCCAAACATCATTTGATCGTTGCATTTGGCAATAATCATTTATAGATTAATATATTTATCAAGTTTGGCATAAACAGTGAAAAATCTGTAATTGGACAAAACCTGATCTGATTACTAATTGAAACTTAAGGAGATCCATATTTTTCACAGAACTGATTTGGACATTAAGTTTAAAACATCATTCATTCCAAAGGCTAAAAACAATTTGTTTGAGATAAAATATATGTGTGTGTGTGCATTTATATATATATATAGTATATATATCTTGTTATATGTAGATACAAAATTTGGCGTATTGTATAAAGATCAACTAAAATATTGAAAAATTACTGTTGGGATACAGAGCTTTCTTTTATATATTTGAAATAAAAAATGATAGCAGAAGAGCACTGTATGTAGACCTCAGTCTGTTCCTGTCTACTCATTTTGGCCTGCTGCTCAGAGGTTTGTACTCAGGTTTGTGTTGAGTGTTTGTTGATGTTTAACCTGTTGACATTGAAATAAAAAGGAGGATCTGGATTTATTTGGAGTGGCTGCTGGTCCTGGTCTACAGACTCAATGTTCCTGACTGTGACTGAATCAACACGTGGCTGAATCCTGTTACCAGAGGCACTCGTCTCACACCACACTACCACACCTGTGTTATTGATTCTGAATATTAACTGTCACATATAAGAGATAGCTAACTTTCAGTCAAAGCATTCAATTATTTTCTGATTTGTTACTGAATAGCCTCATTGAAAGTCATAGTTTGATCTAAGACGCTGTTAAACATTTATAGTCAGTCTCTACAGAAAGCCTTGAAACACAATCCCTAATAGCACTGTTAGTGTCTGGTTTGTGTAAATATATATACAAGAGTGATAACTGTGGTTTTGGGAGAACAACAACGATGCCAAGGAAGAGTAAAAGGTCTCAGGCTACAAAGCTACAGTGGCAGCAGCAGAGGGAGTCTCAGTGTTGCAGCACCATGTGAACAAGCAGAAGGTCCTGGTCCTCAGAGCAGAGACTTGGTGAGAGAGTCTGTGGTGTCTCCTGCTGAAGCTGTAAACCAGGCAGGTCAACGTGATGCAGTGTGTGTACCACAGGTATCGTACGCTGACGTTGTGAAGAGGAGGACGTCACAGTGAAACTCTGTGTGTAGCAGAGTCTGTTCAGATGCACCAGGTGAAGCACAGAGGTGAACACCATGTTTTCAGGTACAGACACAGCGTCAGAGAGATGCTTCATGTGTAGCAGGACCTCCTCATACAGACAGTGTGAACGTGGGAGATCAGCCTGGTGAACAACGTGTCAGAGCGTCCTGCAGCCAGGCTTCTATTAAATACGGCAGATACAGAAACCAGCAGTGTACCTGTAACTCTCTCACCTTTCTAGCATTCCTTCATGAGAGTGAAAACATCACCAGCACAGACCTTGACTGTGTTTTTGGATAAAGGTAAACGTGTTGTATAAACAGGTAAGACAGATGTTTCCTCAGCACGCTCACCTCACCACTGATGAGCTCCCAGATTTAGTCCCAGCGCGCAGACACGTGGTTCATGCTGACAAAACACTACTTTCCCGGTACGGCACATTTAGGAGATCCTTTACCTGGAGCTGTGGACAGTTTTCTGGACCTGGAGGCTGGGACTGAGCTGTCTGCTGTCAGATGTGCAGTATGCCTTGCTGTTGATGACAGGTTGTGTATGGCAGTGTTCAGAACCAGATCAGGCAGGTACGGTTTCTTTGAGCCACACCCCAGAGGAGAGGATGGTTTGCCGTCACTGTTTGCTGGTAAAGCTGTCATGGTGACATTCACACGTCTCAGTGACATGATTGACAGGATCAAAATGTGTCACAAGAGCTTTGGTACACAGTCCACCTGTAAACTATGAGCTGAAGCCTGTGGAGTTTGACAGTGAGAACACAGCCAATCAGAGTGAAGCCATCCCAGACACTCAGACTACAACTCCCAGTCCTGTTGTGGTTGATGCTCCAAAGACAAACACTGTGGTCACTGACCTCTCTGATGACATGGTTACATGAAGCATGTACTGATATGGAAACTGAACCACAACCATTGAGCCAGTTCAGCTTTAATTCTGTCACAGCACATGATGCTCCTCACAAAGAATCACTCTCAACTGTTTCCACTGATAAAACCCGCTGCCAGTGATCTGTCTGATAAAGTGTCACATGACCTCTCCTCTAAACTGGTCAAACTTGGTAAAAATGAAAGGAGAACATTTCAGAGGAGACTAATGATCTCAGGGAAAGCACCAAAAAGAAAAGAAAAGAGAAGGAAAGTATTCTTCTAATGAATCAGTATAGAGCCAAAAAGAAATCTTATTCAAGCAACAAATACTGTAATGAAGGATTCAGACAAGAGAAACAGCAGTACATCACCAACCGCTATCACAGCAATTCCAACTTCAGACAGAAACAAAAAACAGTATTTCACCAAAACATACAAAGAAAATTTAACTTCAGGCTGAAAAAATCTGTACTAAATTCTGTACTAAAAAATTCAGAGAAGATGACAGTTTTCATCAGAGAAAATCAATAAATAATAATAAGAAATCAATACTTCACCAAAAGATACAGGGAAATGCAGAATTCAGGCAGACGGCAGCGATCTTATGTCACTCAGCGTCACGCACATGATCAGTCGTTCAAGATAAGACACAGACAACTCATGAAACAAATCATGCGAGACAGTTATATCAACAATCTTACATTTAAAATTCTGCACAACATGAGATGTGCCATGAAGATAAAGAGGAAATACAGACGGATAAACAGACAAACCCCAGAAAGTGACCACAGTTTGATCAAAGAGGCCATATCTGTTTTCAGATCACATATAAATGCCGGCCCCACTTACATCTGCACTGTCTGTCATAAAGCTTCATTTGAGAACCAGGTGAAACTCAGATTATGTCAAAAATGCAGAAGTGGCTGCTGAATGTCTGACAGGAAAATATGTTCATGTTTGTGATGATGGCTGCAGAAATGAACAGTGTAAAATTCCTGATGAGAGAAAGGATGAATGGATCTGTCACACCTGTCATGATCATCTTAAAAAGGATCCATGCCCTCTCTGGCTGTAGCCAACAACATGGAGCTGGTTGATATTCCACCTGAGCTGTGTGACCTCAACATTTTGGAGAGACATCTGATCGCCAAGTGTTTTCCATTTGCTAAGATCATCCCACTTCCCAAAGGCAGACAGAGAGCAATACGTGGTAATGTGGTGTGTGTCCCATCTGAGGTGCAGGAAACAGTTGAAGCGTTACCCAGACTGAGAAGTGAGTCTCAAGTCCTGAGAGTCAAACTGAAGAGACGACTGTGTTACAGAGGTCATCAGCTGTTCCAGACTGTCACCTGGTCTAAACTGCTACAGGCCCTGAATAAACTGAAACACATTCACCCACAGTATGAGGACATAAGTATCAGAGATGAGGCTGAGCTGTGTGTCCCTGATGATGATGATGATGAATGATGATGATGAATGAGGATGATCTGATGGAAACTGACAGGTTGGACAATGGTGCACTTCATGAGGCAGAACATGAGCCTGATAATGAGCAGGATGTTGACATGTTGTCCTGTGTAAAAACCACTCAAAGACATGTTTCAGAAGTCTGGGCTCTGGATGCAGATTTGGATTTCCCAAACCACCATGCAGAAAGACAATGATCATTAGACCTGATGATGATGATGATGATGATGATGATGCTGCACTGGACCTGCTAACAGCAAAGACTAAGCTCAGACCACTCAACCAGCTGCTGAATGAACCTGAAAGTGCCTCCCTGAGTTTGGAGCAGCTCCTGGCTCGATGTCAGTTAACAGTCGAGGAGTATCACCAGTGTCTGCGGAAGATAAACAAATCCTGTGCTGTGATACCCCTTATATTGTGTTCAGGTCAAAATTGACCTGTTTTCAAGTTTAGGTATGTAAAAAGTACCCAAAGGATCTAATCCTCAGACAACTATTTTAACGCAACAAAATTAATTTTCACCATTTTAGTAAATTCTAAAGGTCTCAAAAAAAAGTGACATTTGTGGTGTTACAGGTCAAATACGACCCGGCAGAGAATACTGGCTGTTGTATGCATCACTAAAAGCTGTGGGTTGCTCTGTGGATCAAATATGGCTCAATGTGGTCTCTCAAAGTTCAATTTATGGTTCACACACAACACATTGTTTTTCAATGTTTAGTTTATTGTTCATACACACACCTTCACCATATTGTTTTTCAATGTTCAGTTTATGGTTCACACAGACACACACCTGCCCTATACACACACATGTTGTTTTTTAATGTTCAGTTTATGGTTTCATTTCACTTTTTCACAAAAATTGACTTTTTGTCTTTATCCTATCATAAATCTATACGGGTCGGTTTTGACCTGTCACCAGCTACATAACAAAGCAGGAGTCTAAACTGGTCTGAGTACCCATCAAAACATGTCATTCAAACAGTGAGTGAGATGATGAGAGGTCATGCAAATGGCTCTATTCCAAAATTGATGAGAGCATATTCATGCATCATGCCTCACCAGCTACATAACAAAGCAAGAGTCTAAACTGTCTGTACCTCAAAACAGAGAGAACTCAAACAGTGTCAATGAATGTGATGAGATGAGAGAGGTCATGTTATTCCAAAAAGAGAGAGATCAGTGCTTGTGTGAGCCGTGCCTGTGGCCTTCACATGAAACAGTGTTCACGTGCTGTGTGTTCATACAACAGATGACAACCCACTGAAAATGAGTCGCCCCCTCTCGTACCTGGAGAGCACAACAGCAGAGTGTTCAAATGTGTGGATGACATCTTTGACCGACAAATACAAATCCAGACCTGAAACAGCAGAGTTTGAACAGATGTGTGGCTGACTTTGCGTCCACATGCAGAGAAGCAGAGAAAAGGTAAAAATGTTTTGCCCCTGCTAAATGACATGGGATTTGAAAATGATAAGCCTGCCGTCATCAGATTTCACTGCTGCTCACAGAAAAAACATCCTGAGCAATTTTATGGAACACTTCTAAAACTATACATTCCTTACCGCTCAGATCAGGAACTGAAAAGGCCTTTCTTACCCACGTACGAGTCCTTCTATAACAGCGGCTACGTGCAGTTGCCTGGTTCTGACCTTCCTGAGCCCGTGAGAGACGTTGTCAAACGAAACAAAGACAATTATGAGATGAACAGTAAAGAGATTGAGGAAGCTGTTGAAGAGTATGAGGAGAACAGAGGACTGATTGATGAATGGTGTAACCTGGCACCTGAATCTGAAGCAGACAGGTTGGAGTGTATCTATGAACTGGAGGCAGCAGAGCCAGATCATGACAATGTTCAAGAAAATGTCCCAGACTACAGTCGACAGGCTAATGCTGTAACAGAGGCCAGAGCTATCAGAGAGCCCCCTGTCACTGATCCTGTGCTTTTATGTCACATGTACCAGAATCTGAACCAGAAGCAGGCCTGTGTATTCTATGCAGTGAGAGACTGGTGCATAAAACGTGTTTGTGGTCTGAATCCAGAGCAGCTGTTCTTTTACATCAACGGTGGTGCTGGCACAGGGAAGTCACATCTCATCAAATGCATCTACTCAGAGGCATCGAAGATACTGAGCAAACTGCCCAGACATGCTGAAGAGGCTGACATATCAAGGCCCACTGTCCTGTTGACTTCTTTCACTGGAACTGCAGCCTTTAATATATCTGGCACTACACTGCACTCTCTCCTCAAGCTGCCGAGAAGTTTGAAACCTCCATTTGTAGGACTGGGTGATCAGCTGGATGAGGTCAGAGCAGAACTTCTAAATGCTGAAATCATCATCATTGATGAAGTGTCTATGGTGTCAAAGCTCCTCTTTGCCTACGGGGATGCGAGACTCAAACAGATCAAAGGCAGTCAGAAACCCTTTGGAGGAATGTCAGTAGTTGCAGTTGGAGACTTTTATCAGCTCCCACCAGTGCGACAGTCTAAACCTCTGTGTGTGTACGACCCATCACAGACTGACCTGTGGCAGGAACACTTTCAGATGATCACTCTGACTGAGATTATGCGTCAGAAAGATGATGTTGCCTTTGCAGAGTTGAACAGGATCCGTGTGAAGGAAAAGTCTGATGAGCTGTCTGTCGCAGACAGAGCTTTGCTGTCACAAGCTGTCACTGAACCACAACTTTGTCCAACTGATGTCCTGCACATTTTTGCTACTAATAGACAAGTAGATGCACACAACTCTGCAACACTGGCTCAGCTTCACTGTCACATCACTACAATTGATGCTGATGACTATAAAAAGTACCCACGATCTGGCAGAATGATGCAGCAAGACAAACCAGTGAAAGGAGGCAGAAATGAGTTACCAGACACACTGCAAGTTGCTGAAGGTGCTCGTGTTATGCTCACTAGAAACCTTGATGTGTCTCAAGGATTAGTCAATGGTTCATTTGCTACTTTAGTCAGAGTGGTAACCTTTCAACAACATGGATCTTCACGTGTCACTAAGCTTGGACTAAAGATGGATGATGAAACAGCTGGAAGGAACAGCAGTAACAGAGCATCAGGAGTACATGATAACCTTGTGTACATAGAGAGAGCAGAGGAGAAGCTGAAACAGAAAGGAGTGGTTCACAGACAGTTTCCCATTAAACTGGCCTTTGCATGTACAATTCATAAGGTTCAAGGTATGACCAGAACATCAGCTGTCGTCTCACTGAAGCACATTTTTAAACCCGGCATGGCTTATGTTGCAATCAGTCGAGTGACCTCTCTCAGTGGACTGCACCTACTGGACATGGATGAGAGTAAAATCTACGCCAACACAGAAATCACTGCAGCACTGGAGAACATGAGACAAGTCAGTTTGGACAACATGATGCCTCTTCTTCATATCACACAAACACTGAGCAGGCCTGACACTCTGACCATTGTTCACCACAATACAGAAGGGTTGCCGTCTCATGTTAATGACACAAAGAGCCATCATGAACTGTGTCTAGCAGATGTGTTGTGTCTCACAGAAACTCACCTACAGGGCTCCTTTGTTGCTGAGTCTCCACCTACAAGGTTACAACATGTTCAAACGCAACACACACCTGTCCTATACAAAGTTCCCACAGATGGCCAGCAGAAGTGGTGGTGGAGTTGCTGTTTATGTCAAAGACAACATTCAGGTTCGTGAGAAACAGTATGTTCATAATGTAACTGACCTTGAGTTTGTGGCTTTGAAGGTTGAAGCTCCCATGAGTGCACTGATTGCAGCAGTGTACAGACCGCCAGACTACTGTATTACTGACTGTAAGTATGAGATCGTTCCTGTCTAACTTGAGCAGCCTGTTGGACTCACTGGAGATCCTGGATTGTCATCCCATCATTGTCCGTGGTGACTTTAACGAGAATCTTTTAACCAGCGCAAGCAAACCGATACTGGAGCTGTTTCAGTCTAGAGGATACACACAACTCATCACTGCTGCAACCACAGAGAAGAACACACTGCTGGACCTGATCTTCATCTCACAACCACAGAGATGTCTCCATTCTGGTGTGATGAAAACCTATTACAGCTATCACGACCCTGTGTACTGTGTACTGTCAGCTGAGTCTGGAAGGTGGAAAAATGCAAATGATTTGAATCTAAAATCCACATTTTCAGTGCAGAGATCTGAGAAAGTAGTTTATGAGAACTTTGTGTGAAATTGTGAGAAAAGTAGAGCAAACCAGCGAACAGTGTATTTGATAAAATCTAAAAGAGTATATCATTATTACTGTGTCTACTGATGAGTGATTAAGAGAGACAGCCACAGCAGTTTAATATGATCTAAATTCGGGGGTCCTCTATAGAGCCGGACCACAGGCTGTTCCAGCCTCACTGAGGCTGTGAGGGAGGGAGGAGGACCAGAGGACCCCTATAAAATAACAAACTGCAAGGCTTCTTTGTTGCTTGAGGAATATAACAATGTTTGACAAAGTGCTTATCATTTTTATCCCTCAACCATAACACTGTCTTTGTATGTCACCTGGTAAAATATAGTCACAGTGATGTATTCTGTTCAGGTTCCTCCAGTGAGTAAGGTAAGGTAAATTCAGTGAGAGTCATGTTGTAGTTTTTAAGTAACATTGTTGTTGAACTAATGTAACTGTCCATGTAAAGGAAACCTAATTTTACTGTTTAACAACTTATTGGTTCATAGGTAACATTGGTTTGGTAATCAGAACTGTTAAGAGTATTGGATAATGTTATAGGTCATATAGTTTCCGGTTAGTCAGTGAGTTGTATATGTATATGTTGTATATGTCAGTGAGTTGTGCTTCCCTTGTGTTTTGGCCTGTGTATTTATCAGGGTGGGTTTTGGGTCTGGGTTGGTAAATACACAGGCCAAAACTTTCAGTAGCTGTATAGAACTGCTGTAAAGCTGAGCAGCTGTACAACCATACAACTGCTTAAAAACACAGCAGTTCTATACAGCTACTGAAACATGTACATGTATATATACAGCATTACAGTGTATATATACAAGTACATGTTTCTGTGTACAAAGCTGTACTGCACTGTAGCAGTACAGCTTTGTACACAGCTGTCAACACTGGGAATACATCAGAAAGTGTGTGTTCTCAATGTAACACACACTTTCTGATACCTACCAGCTGATACCCCACATTTCCATCCACCCAATGTCCCAGTGCCCTCTGTCATCCTGCTGCCACTGACCACACACCACAACCCACAATCTGTGTCAGTCTGAGGTGGACCCATCAGTACTGGACCACACAGAGACATGTTCTACTTCCTGCCAGTCCCAGTCTTTCTTCAAAGCAGACGATGAGAGAACTCCTGCCAACCTTTGCCTCACCTTCTCTGTGACTCTCAGACACTGGATCAGCTGACTACAGCCAAGACATCATCCTGCCACAGACCAGTCATCACAGCACCATCCTGACTGTTGATCAACAGCAGAGTCATCAGTGCTGGACCACACAGAGACCCTGTTCCTCCTCAGTGCTCAGGCTTCCTCACAACAGAGCAGAAGGTATGGTTGGTTTTTGTCATATAACAGGACTTTTTGATGTTTGTTCATTCATCTGTTCATATTACAGTAATACTGTTGCTCTTGACTTTTATGTCACAGTTAGGAGTTTAATAAAGTTATGTACATGAACTTCTTCCTTCAGGTCTTCCTTCACTGTGATTCTCCACTTCACAGTAGAGACCACTGCACAGCTCCACAAGCTAGTGAACTATGTGAGATGGCACTGTGTGCTTCCTCTCTGCAACATCAAGCTCCTCCTCCAACACGTGTTAAAGGTAGCAGTTTTATTCTCCTACTCCTGCCATACCAAATCTCCTGATGATCAAAACAACAGAAACACTATTGGTGCATGCAGTTTGCATTTACAACTAAAGAAATGTCAGAGAGAAAGTTTCCCACTGTTTTTCTCTTTAAGGTCTCTGCACCTCTGTGTCCTCCATGTTCACTGACACTGACCAGATGACTGAAAGCAGAAGCTCTACAGCCACTGGAAAGTTCAAAGGTCAGTCCATCTTCATGCTGACACTGTGCTCTGTTGACAGTTTTGGTTTGTGCCAACAACTGACTGAAGAGCATCATGACAGAACAAACTATGAACCCTGGACAGAATGACTGTGTTCTCTGAAAACAGCTCTGCAGTTTAAAGGATCTTTTGGACTGTTGACCTCTACCCAACTGAGATATGTTTATTCTGCATCTCATAAGAATTTATTCCTTTCCTTTTCATTTCCTTTCCTCCCACCCCCCAACTGCCCACCTGTCTCTTCATCAATAGATAAAGAGAACAGATAGAGAGGGAAAACAGGTCAATTAGTTCAGGTGCACACGTCAACTAATTAACCTGGAGGAGAGGCCAGATTTTAGTCATCTTAATCATTAGTGTGGGGTGTCAGCTGCTATGTATGTTAAAGGTTTCTCACATTTGTGCCTTGATCTAATCTAAAGACAACTGAGTCCTAGTTTAGAACTCCAGTGGTAAAATGTGTGTGAAACTGAAGCTCAGGGTTTTCACATGGGCCTTGTCTAATGACGTGATTGTTCCCATGTTACTCCTCTCACCTGAAGTCACACAGGTGAATTACATTTTGAAAAACACATTCAAATGTTGGATAACATACACCTGAACTGATCATGTTGATATGATATGACAGTGGAGTTCTGCTGGAGTTGCTGAGTCATGAACTACTGAGCACATTAGATCAAGTCTAACCACTGTGTGAGAAGCCTTTGGTGGTAAGGCTGAACAATTCTGTGTAGAAACCACTGAGATCAATGCTGTCCAACAAAAGACACCATGTACTCCATGTTCTAATGTCAAAAGCTCTGGGTTCACAAATGTGTCACCCTTCATCTGTTTATGAGCATAAAATATGTTACATTTGTTGTTGCCCTATCCTGTCACACTGCATTCATTTGATATTTACCCATGAATCCTCACTGCAGTTTTTAATCCACACAGTATGATTTGGGCTCTGTGCCTACCGTAACACCTTCATAGAATGAGTGACAGAGAGATGCCTACACAGATGATGACTGATGGTAACATACGTTGTTCAGCCCTGCCTTACAAAAGTCAAGTTCAAACACTACAGATGACTACTTGACTCCATATTCTGTTGCAGCCATTTTTGTGGCATATCTTATTATTTAGAGATTTCAAGTTACATAATAAAAAGGGTCATGCGTGAGATATGATATAATTTGTAAGCATGTTTGTATATTCTATTGATAAACTGTCATTTATTCCTGTTTCTGCTACAACTGCTCCTTCAAATTTAGACGAATAACTGTTATTTGCTACATATGACAACACATAATAATATCATCATCACATTCAGATGTTCAGTATTTTCTTCATCTCATCACCACCACCAGTGTCTAGACCCTGGGGGGTTTCCTATACCCAACACAGCCTCATCCCCTTTCAAATATGATGACATAATAATGGGGTCTAATCCCCAATGATGCTCACACGTCACTCCTCATTTTTCTCTTCTTTGTGCACATGGCAATACAATTTTGTTGACTGAGAATGAAATACATTTGATAGTAATCTTTTACAGATAAAAATGACTTCAGCAAACTATGCTGCTTGTTTGGACAGTCAGAAACATTTTGTGAGACAAGAAAAATATTTGAACAATGAAAGAGAAAATACATGTTTTATTTAGAATCTACATCCACCCTCACCATGTTTCCCTCCTCCATCAAGAGGGTGGACATGCCTGGCTGCTCCTCTGTCACACCAACAACAGTGACTGAGTCAGCACTGGCTTTGACCTCCTGTTGAGAGGAAAAGAACATGAGCTATCATCTTGTCAGATACATTGGTCACCTGTTACCACAACCAAAATCTCCCTAACATTAAGGAAGACTGTTGTCTTTCCACCATTGTCATTATTTCATTTCATTTAAGTCACAGCAATTAGAAAAAAAGTTGTTTCCTGTCAATTTGAAAACATTTAGTTTAGTAGCTTTAAGGTTAAGTGCATATGGGAAATAAAAAGGCACTGATTTCTTCATAAGCCTGTAGGTTATCTCTGGTGCACTGATGTGATTTGTTAAATAAGAAATGAATTACTTAAGCCTTTTCATTGTGTTATACTATACCTCAAGCTTTGTATATGTGGTTGAATGGAGCTGAACCCCATAACCTGAGACCTTGACTTTGAGATGGGTCAGTCTCAGGTGCTCCCCAAGCTGTGGGGTCAGCTCCACAGCCTGCTCCCTCCAGAGGCAAACGTTTGCTTGTTTTTTGTCCTATGGAGGATAAGACAATATGATGTGTTAGTATGCTGCCTAAACCATAGTAACAACAAGTAAATACAATGCATTAAGAATCTAAGGCTGTAAAAAAGGAGTGGCTTTTGGAGGTGAATCCCTAACAACAGCAAACAAAGCTGTCAAATAAATATGGCTCAGTAAAGGGAAAATCTGAAATGAAATGATTTTGGAATGTTTTGGAGTAGATCCCTAAAGTTGGCCTGTCATATAACAGAGAGGAACAGTGAAGTTTTTTGTGTGCTGGTGAGTCTCAGCCTCTGCCTCAATCCCCCACTTCCTTCTCTGAGCTTTCTTCCTGTGATCGTGGCCCAGGTGTATTGGTATCAGCTCTCTCCAGTTGTCCAGGTTCAGTGCTGGATAATCCATATTCCACAGAAGCAACAGATCATCCCTGCTATACCACATCATTTTACCTCCATGTATTCCATATACTGCCATTAGTGATTCAGTTGTCCAGAGCAGCTCTTACAGCAGCATGCAGTTGCTCATCATGAAAAGTGCACTTTACTGCTTCAGTTCCACTTTGATCGCCCAACAAACAGAACACACCAGACAGGACAAACATTCATAAGGCCAGAGGAGTCACTTAATTCCCTTATTCTATTCTACTCTGTTCTAATACTGTGATTACTTTTAAGTCTTGGTCACACAAAGACAAAACATGAAAAGCTTGACCATGTCAAGTAACAGAACATGTAAATCAATTATACTCTGATCATACCATACAATGCAATATACACATGGACTGCATGGACATTTCCAACAGCTGTGCCAACCAGAGTTCAGTGCAACAAAAAATTCTCAATGAACACAAAGATGGTTTCTCCAGATAATATTGCTGTATTTACACTGCACCACAAACAAAGGCAGATGATGTGTGGCTTCTCCAGCATCATTTCTATAAATAAGATAATAAGATCAGATAATCCTTTATTAGTCCCACAGTGGGGGAAATTGACATTGTTGCAGCAATAAGTGATTGAAAAGATAGAAAAAGACATAAATACGAATAAAGGCAAGATAAAAACAAGATAATGCTATAAAAATATACACATAAGAACAGTATACACATGACAATGTAATAAA
>NW_026117084.1:0-19889 GCF_001640805.2 Lates calcarifer
CCCCTTCAAAAGCCAGTGTTGTCACAGAACAAAAAAAACAAGTGATACGTAAGGACTTCATATTATATTATTTGTTTATTTTAACAGCCTATTGCATAGGTTTTTGATTTCACTAATTTGTTTTTTTGTTGCTCTCAAATCTTTCCTACATAGGCTGAATATCCATTTGTAAGCCTACACTGGAATCATCTTTTAATCAAATCTGTGATAACCCTGATCTTAAAACAAAAAACAGAAAAAAACAGAATGGTTGATTAGTAAAAGCCTCTAAAAATGTCTTGAAAAAATGTCTTGAAATGATATTCCTGTTCAGCTTTGACCTCACTGGACGCATCTCTCCTCTCTCTCAGCTGGCATGGTGAGTCTGTGACAGTGTGTACACAGCAACATCTAGGTTGGACCACAGCGCAAGCATGTTGGTCCGAAGAATAAAAATCAAGAACCATGAAGAACCGTTTGTATCTCACACAAAACCAGTGAGCTCTGTGAATAAAGGCAAAGTAGCTGTAAATGCATCTCAAGGTGAAGCATGTGGCATAGCTCGTAGGCCGCCATCACATCCAAGCTACATTAATGTGTTGGTCTTTTCCTGGAGCTTTTCTGCCTGCCAAAGTGGAGATCATCAAGTGTCAAAGTGACTGATCCTGGCTTAATGTGCAGTCTCTTGCTGCCATCTAGTGGCCGTGGCATGAAAACACATTTCAACTTCCTCCTCTCACAAATGACTGCTCTGAAGACATCAGCAAGATATGACTGCCAGTGCTTTGCATAGGTCATGTAAACAAGATGTTTTCTTTATCATTTATGCAGAGTATTATTATTGCCCTTGAATATTTAAACAATGTTGAATGACAGTAGCCACAGTTATAATCATGATTACTGTAACAGTCAAAACACAATCCAAACTATGTTTTTAAGACCAGCTTTTTTTTTAAATTCTCAGAGACTTGGTGAGAGAGTCTGACTGGAGATCTCTGGTTTATGGACACTGTGAATCTCAAGTGAAACTCTGGTAACAGCAACCTGATCTTGCTTCATTGTGACTCTGAGAGGTTCTCTGCTCTCACACTCTGTCTGTGCTGTCTCTCTCCCAAACATCATTTGATCGTTGCATTTGGCAATAATCATTTATAGATTAATATATTTATCAAGTTTGGCATAAACAGTGAAAAATCTGTAATTGGACAAAACCTGATCTGATTACTAATTGAAACTTAAGGAGATCCATATTTTTCACAGAACTGATTTGGACATTAAGTTTAAAACATCATTCATTCCAAAGGCTAAAAACAATTTGTTTGAGATAAAATATATGTGTGTGTGTGCATTATATATATATATATCTTGTTATATGTAGATACAAAATTTGGCGTATTGTATAAAGATCAACTAAAAAAATTGAAAAATTACTGTTGGGATACAGAGCTTTCTTTATTATATTTGAAATAAAAAATGATAGCAGAAGAGCACTGTATGTAGACCTCAGTCTGTTCCTGTCTACTCATTTTGGCCTGCTGCTCAGAGGTTTGTACTCAGGTTTGTGTTGAGTGTTTGTTGATGTTTAACCTGTTGACATTGAAATAAAAAGGAGGATCTGGATTTATTTGGAGTGGCTGCTGGTCCTGGTCTACAGACTCAATGTTCCTGACTGTGACTGAATCAACACGTGGCTGAATCCTGTTACCAGAGGCACTCGTCTCACACCACACTACCACACCTGTGTTATTGATTCTGAATATTAACTGTCACATATAAGAGATAGCTAACTTTCAGTCAAAGCATTCAATTATTTTCTGATTTGTTACTGAATAGCCTCATTGAAAGTCATAGTTTGATCTAAGACGCTGTTAAACATTTATAGTCAGTCTCTACAGAAAGCCTTGAAACACAATCCCTAATAGCACTGTTAGTGTCTGGTTTGTGTAAATATATATACAAGAGTGATAACTGTGGTTTTGGAGAACAACAACGATGCCAAGGAAGAGTAAAAGGTCTCAGGCTACAAAGCTACAGTGGCAGCAGCAGAGGGAGTCTCAGTGTGCAGCACCATGTGAACAAGCAGAAGGTCCTGGTCCTCAGAGCAGAGACTTGGTGAGAGAGTCTGTGGTGTCTCCTGCTGAAGCTGTAAACCAGGCAGGTCAACGTGATGCAGTGTGTGTACCACAGGTATCGTACGCTGACGTTGTGAAGAGAGGACGTCACAGTGAAACTCTGTGTGTAGCAGAGTCTGTTCAGATGCACCAGGTGAAGCACAGAGGTGAACACCATGTTTCAGGTACAGACACAGCGTCAGAGAGATGCTTCATGTGTAGCAGGACCTCCTCATACAGACAGTGTGAACGTGGGAGATCAGCCTGGTGAACAACGTGTCAGAGCGTCCTGCAGCCAGGCTTCTATTAAATACGGCAGATACAGAAACCAGCAGTGTACCTGTAACTCTCTCACCTTTCTAGCATTCCTTCATGAGAGTGAAAACATCACCAGCACAGACCTTGACTGTGTTTTGGATAAAGGTAACGTGTTGTATAAACAGGTAAGACAGATGTTTCCTCAGCACGCTCACCTCACCACTGATGAGCTCCCAGATTTAGTCCCAGCGCGCAGACACGTGGTTCATGCTGACAAAAACACTACTTTCCCGGTACGGCACATTAGGAGATCCTTTACCTGGAGCTGTGGACAGTTTTCTGGACCTGGAGGCTGGACTGAGCTGTCTGCTGTCAGATGTGCAGTATGCCTTGCTGTTGATGACAGGGTTGTGTATGGCAGTGTTCAGAACCAGATCAGGCAGGCACGGTTTCTTTGAGCCACACCCCAGAGGAGAGGATGGTTTGCCGTCACTGTTTGCTGGTAAAGCTGTCATGGTGACATTCACACGTCTCAGTGACATGATTGACAGGATCAAAATGTGTCACAAGAGCTTTGGTACACAGTCCACCTGTAACTATGAGCTGAAGCCTGTGGAGTTTGACAGTGAGAACACAGCCAATCAGAGTGAAGCCATCCCAGACACTCAGACTACAACTCCCAGTCCTGTTGTGGTTGATGCTCCAAAGACAAACACTGTGGTCACTGACCTCTCTGATGACATGTTACATGAAGCATGTACTGATATGGAAACTGAACCACAACCACTGAGCCAGTTCAGCTTTAATACTGTCACAGCACATGATGCTCCTCACAAAGAATCACTCTCAACTGTTCCACTGATAAAACCTGCTGCCAGTGATCTGTCTGATAAAGTGTCACATGACCTCTCCTCTAAACTGGTCAAACTTGGTAAAAATGAAAGGAGAACATTTCAGAGGAGACTAATGATCTCAGGGAAAGCACCAAAAAGAAAAGAAAAGAGAAGGAAAAGTATTCTTCTAATGAATCATATAGAGCCAAAAAGAAATCTTATTCAAGCAACAAATACTGTAATGAAGGATTCAGACAAGAGAAACAGCAGTACATCACCAACCGCTATCACAGCAATTCCAACTTCAGACAGAAACAAAAACAGTATTTCACCAAAACATACAAAGAAAATTTAAACTTCAGGCTGAAAAAAATCTGTACTAAATCTGTACTAAAAAATTCAGAGAAGATGACAGTTTTCATCAGAGAAAATCAATAAATAATAAGAAAATCAATACTTCACCAAAAGATACAGGGAAAATGCAGAATTCAGGCAGAGGCAGCGATCTTATGTCACTCAGCGTCACGCACATGATCAGTCGTTCAAGATAAGACACAGACAACTCATGAAACAAATCATGCGAGACAGTTATATCAACAATCTTACATTTAAAATTCTGCACAACATGAGATGTGCCATGAAGATAAAGACGAAATACAGACGGATAAACAGACAAACCCCAGAAAGTGACCACAGTTTGATCAAAGAGGCCATATCTGTTTTCAGATCACATATAAATGCCGGCCCCACTTACATCTGCACTGTCTGTCATAAAGCTTCATTTGAGAACCAGGTGAAACTCAGATTATGTCAAAAATGCAGAAGTGGCTGCTGAATGTCTGACAGGAAAATATGTTCATGTTTGTGATGATGGCTGCAGAAATGAACAGTGTAAAATTCCTGATGAGAGAAAGGATGAATGGATCTGTCACACCTGTCATGATCATCTTAAAAAGGATCCATGCCCTCTCTGGCTGTAGCCAACAACATGGAGCTGGTTGATATTCCACCTGAGCTGTGTGACCTCAACATTTTGGAGAGACATCTGATCGCCAAGTGTTTTCCATTTGCTAAGATCATCCCACTTCCCAAAGGCAGACAGAGAGCAATACCTGGTAATGTGGTGTGTGTCCCATCTGAGGTGCAGGAAACAGTTGAAGCGTTACCCAGACTGAGAAGTGAGTCTCAAGTCCTGAGAGTCAAACTGAAGAGACGACTGTGTTACAGAGGTCATCAGCTGTTCCAGACTGTCACCTGGTCTAAACTGCTACAGGCCCTGAATAAACTGAAACACATTCACCCACAGTATGAGGACATAAGTATCAGAGATGAGGCTGAGCTGTGTGTCCCTGATGATGAGGAGGATGATGATGATGATGATGATGATGATGAATGAGGATGATCTGATGGAAACTGACAGGTTGGACAATGATGCACTTCATGAGGCAGAACATGAGCCTGATAATGAGCAGGATGTTGACATGTTGTCCTGTGTAAAAACCACTCAAAGACATGTTTCAGAAGTCTGGGCTCTGGATGCAGATTTGGATTTCCCAAACCACCATGCAGAAAGACAATGATCATTAGACCTGATGATGATGATGATGATGATGATGATGATGCTGCACTGGACCTGCTAACAGCAAAGACTAAGCTCAGACCACTCAACCAGCTGCTGAATGAACCTGAAAGTGCCTCCCTGAGTTTGGAGCAGCTCCTGGCTCGATGTCAGTTAACAGTCGAGGAGTATCACCAGTGTGTGCGGAAGATAAACAAATCCTGTGCTGTGATACCCCTTATATTGTGTTCAGGTCAAAATTGACCTGTTTTCAAGTTTAGGTATGTAAAAAGTACTGTTTGCTTTTTTGTACTGGAACGAGGCTTCATCTAATCCTCAGACAACTATTTTAACGCAACAAAATTAATTTTCACCATTTTAGTAAATTCTAAAGGTCTCAAAAAAAAGTGACATTTGTGGTGTTACAGGTCAAATACGACCCGGCAGAGAATACTGGCTGTTGTATGCATCACTTAAAAGCTGTGGGTTGCTCTGTGGATCAAATATGGCTCAATGTGACCCACAACACACAAACACACACACACACACACACACACACACACACACAATATTGTCTCTCAAAGTTCAATTTATGGTTCACACACAACACATTGTTTTTCAATGTTTAGTTTATTGTTCATACACACACCTGCTCTGACACCATATTGTTTTTCAATGTTCAGTTTATGGTTCACACAGACACACACCTGCCCTATACACACACATGTTGTTTTTTAATGTTCAGTTTATGGTTTCATTTCACTTTTTCACAAAAATTGACTTTTTGTCTTTATCCTACCATAAATCTATACGGGTCGGTTTTGACCTGTAACACCACAGATGTCACTATTGTTAATCAGTTTAAATAAATAAAAAAATCAGATAATTTTTTTTGGGTAGGTGTACTCTAATATTAGTTCATAAGACATGGATAATATAATTACTCATTTTATCACTACAGGAAATATAATTAGTGAATTTAAACAGTTTTTGTAATTGAAAACGAGTGGTATATTGTAAGATAAAAGGTCTGTGGAGCCAAAAAAAAAAAAAATTAAAACAGTGTTTCCATGGATATGAATACATACTAAGTTAGCTATGAGGTGAAAAACAATATTGGATGATAACTAGTGTTTTTAAGTATTTTCAGGCTGAGTTAAATCACGGGTCAAATGACCCGCTAACACTAAAGATGTGGGCAACTTACAAGGGATACTGAAACGTGACCCAAAGGACTGCTGGGTAAATGGATATAATCCACATCTACTTGAGGCCTGGGATGCTAATATTGATGTCAGTTACATTCTCAATGCATATTCATGCATCATGTACCTCACCAGCTACATAACAAAGCAAGAGTCTAAACTGTCTGAGTACCTCAAAACAGTCATTGAGAACTCAAACAGGGACCATGTCAATGAATGTGATGAGATGAGAGAGGTCATGCAGGCTTATTCCAAAAAGAGAGAGATCAGTGCTCAGGAGTGTGTGAGCCGTGCCTGTGGCCTTCACATGAAACAGTGTTCACGTGCTGTGGTGTTCATACAACAGATGACAACCCACTGAAAATGAGTCGCCCCCTCTCGTACCTGGAGAGCACAACAGCAGAGTGTTCAAATGTGTGGATGACATCTTTGACCGACAAATACAAATCCAGACCTGAAACAGCAGAGTTTGAACAGATGTGTGGCTGACTTTGCGTCCACATGCAGGTTTGTCAGCAGAGAAAAGGTAAAAATGTTTTGCCCCTGCTAAATGACATGGGATTTGAAAATGATAAGCCTGCCGTCATCAGATTTCACTGCTGCTCACAGAAAAAACATCCTGAGCAATTTTATGGAACACTTCTAAAACTATACATTCCTTACCGCTCAGATCAGGAACTGAAAAGGCCTTTCTTACCCACGTACGAGTCCTTCTATAACAGCGGCTACGTGCAGTTGCCTGGTTCTGACCTTCCTGAGCCCGTGAGAGACGTTGTCAAATGAAACAAAGACAATTATGAGATGAACAGTAAAGAGATTGAGGAAGCTGTTGAAGAGTATGAGGAGAACAGAGGACTGATTGATGAATGGTGTAACCTGGCACCTGAATCTGAAGCAGACAGGTTGGAGTGTATCTATGAACTGGAGGCAGCAGAGCCAGATCATGACAATGTTCAAGAAAATGTCCCAGACTACAGTCGACAGGCTAATGCTGTAACAGAGGCCAGAGCTATCAGAGAGCCCCCTGTCACTGATCCTGTGCTTTTATGTCACATGTACCAGAATCTGAACCAGAAGCAGGCCTGTGTATTCTATGCAGTGAGAGACTGGTGCATAAAACGTGTTTGTGGTCTGAATCCAGAGCAGCTGTTCTTTTACATCAACGGTGGTGCTGGCACAGGGAAGTCACATCTCATCAAATGCATCTACTCAGAGGCATCGAAGATACTGAGCAAACTGCCCAGACATGCTGAAGAGGCTGACATATCAAGGCCCACTGTCCTGTTGACTTCTTTCACTGGAACTGCAGCCTTTAATATATCTGGCACTACACTGCACTCTCTCCTCAAGCTGCCGAGAAGTTTGAAACCTCCATTTGTAGGACTGGGTGATCAGCTGGATGAGGTCAGAGCAGAACTTCTAAATGCTGAAATCATCATCATTGATGAAGTGTCTCTGGTGTCAAAGCTCCTCTTTGCCTACGGGGATGCGAGACTCAAACAGATCAAAGGCAGTCAGAAACCCTTTGGAGGAATGTCAGTAGTTGCAGTTGGAGACTTTTATCAGCTCCCACCAGTGCGACAGTCTAAACCTCTGTGTGTGTACGACCCATCACAGACTGACCTGTGGCAGGAACACTTTCAGATGATCACTCTGACTGAGATTATGCGTCAGAAAGATGATGTTGCCTTTGCAGAGTTGAACAGGATCCGTGTGAAGGAAAAGTCTGATGAGCTGTCTGTCGCAGACAGAGCTTTGCTGTCACAAGCTGTCACTGAACCACAACTTTGTCCAAGTGATGTCCTGCACATTTTTGCTACTAATAGACAAGTAGATGCACACAACTCTGCAACACTGGCTCAGCTTCACTGTCACATCACTACAATTGATGCTGATGACTATAAAAAGGAGCCACGATCTGGCAGAATGATGCAGCAAGACAAACCAGTGAAAGGAGGCAGAAATGAGTTACCAGACACACTGCAAGTTGCTGAAGGTGCTCGTGTTATGCTCACTAGAAACCTTGATGTGTCTCAAGGATTAGTCAATGGTTCATTTGCTACTTTAGTCAGAGTGGTAACCTTTCAACAACATGGATCTTCACGTGTCACTAAGCTTGGACTAAAGATGGATGATGAAACAGCTGGAAGGAACAGCAGTAACAGAGCATCAGGAGTACATGATAACCTTGTGTACATAGAGAGAGCAGAGGAGAAGCTGAAACAGAAAGGAGTGGTTCACAGACAGTTTCCCATTAAACTGGCCTTTGCATGTACAATTCATAAGGTTCAAGGTATGACCAGAACATCAGCTGTCGTCTCACTGAAGCACATTTTTAAACCCGGCATGGCTTATGTTGCAATCAGTCGAGTGACCTCTCTCAGTGGACTGCACCTACTGGACATGGATGAGAGTAAAATCTACGCCAACACAGAAATCACTGCAGCACTGGAGAACATGAGACAAGTCAGTTTGGACAACATGATGCCTCTTCTTCATATCACACAAACACTGAGCAGGCCTGACACTCTGACCATTGTTCACCACAATACAGAAGGGTTGCCGTCTCATGTTAATGACACAAAGAGCCATCATGAACTGTGTCTAGCAGATGTGTTGTGTCTCACAGAAACTCACCTACAGGGTTCCTTTGTTGCTGAGTCTCCACCTACAAGGTTACAACATGTTCAAACGCAACACACACCTGTCCTATACAAAGTTCCCACAGATGGCCAGCAGAAGTGGTGGTGGAGTTGCTGTTTATGTCAAAGACAACATTCAGGTTCGTGAGAAACAGTATGTTCATAATGTAACTGACCTTGAGTTTGTGGCTTTGAAGGTTGAAGCTCCCATGAGTGCACTGATTGCAGCTGTGTACAGACCTCCAGACTACTGTATGAGATCATTCCTGTCTAACCTGAGCAGCCTGTTGGACTCACTGGAGATCCTGGATTGTCATCCCATCATTGTCTGTGGTGACTTTAACGAGAATCTTTTATCCGGAGCAAGCAAACCGATACTGGAGCTGTTTGAGTCTAGAGGATACACACAACTCATCACTGCTGCAACCACAGAGAAGAACACACTGCTGGACCTGATCTTCATCTCACAACCACAGAGATGTCTCCATTCTGGTGCGATGAAAACCTATTACAGCTATCACGACCCTGTGTACTGTGTACTGTCAGCTGAGTCTGAAAGGTGGAAAAATGCAAATGATTTGAATCTAAAATCCACATTTTCAGTGCAGAGATCTGAGAAAGTAGTTTATGAGAACTTTGTGTGAAATTGTGAGAAAAGTAGAGCAAACCAGCGAACAGTGTATTTGATAAAATCTAAAAGAGTATATCATTATTACTGTGTCTACTGATGAGTGATTAAGAGAGACAGCCACAGCAGTTTAATATGATCTAAATTCGGGGGTCCTCTATAGAGCCGGACCACAGGCTGTTCCAGCCTCACTGAGGCTGTGAGGGAGGGAGGGAGGACCAGAGGACCCCTATAAAATAACAAACTGCAAGGCTTCTTTGTTGCTTGAGGAATATAACAATGTTTGACAAAGTGCTTATCATTTTTATCCCTCAACCATAACACTGTCTTTGTATGTCACCTGGTAAAATATAGTCACAGTGATGTATTCTGTTCAGGTTCCTCCAGTGAGTAAGGTAAGGTAAATTCAGTGAGAGTCATGTTGTAGTTTTTAAGTAACATTGTTGTTGAACTAATGTAACTGTCCATGTAAAGGAAACCTAATTTTACTGTTTAACAACTTATTGGTAGATTTCATGTCATAGGTAACATTGGTTTGGTAATCAGAACTGTTAAGAGTATTGGATAATGTTATAGGTCATATAGTCTTTCCGGTTAGTCAGTGAGTTGTATATGTATATGTTGTATATGTCAGTGAGTTGTGCTTCCCTTGTGTTTTGGCCTGTGTATTTATTAGGGTGGGTTTTGGGTCTGGGTTGGTAAATACACAGGCCAAAACTTTCAGTAGCTGTATAGAACTGCTGTAAAGCTGAGCAGCTGTACAACCATACAACTGCTTAAAAACACAGCAGTTCTATACAACTACTGAAACATGTACATGTATATATACAGCATTACAGTGTATATATACATGTACATGTTTCTGTGTACAAAGCTGTACTGCACTGTAGCAGTACAGCTTTGTACACAGCTGTCAACACTGGGAATACATCAGAAAGTGTGTGTTCTCAATGTAACACACACTTTCTGATACCTACCAGCTGATACCCCACATTTCCATCCACCCAATGTCCCAGTGCCCTCTGTCATCCTGCTGCCACTGACCACACACCACAACACCATCTTAACTGTCAGTCTGAGGTGGACCCATCAGTACTGGACCACACAGAGACCCTGTTCCTCCTCAGTGCTCAGGCTTCCTCACAACAGAGCAGAAGGTATGGTTGGTTTTTGTCATATAACAGGACTTTTTGATGTTTGTTCATTCATCTGTTCATATTACAGTAATACTGTTGCTCTTGACTTTTATGTCACAGTTAGGAGTTTAATAAAGTTATGTACATGAACTTCTTCCTTCAGGTCTTCCTTCACTGTGATTCTCCACTTCACAGTAGAGACCACTGCACAGCTCCACAAGCTAGTGAACTATGTGAGATGGCACTGTGTGCTTCCTCTCTGCAACATCAAGCTCCTCCTCCAACACGTGTTAAAGGTAGCAGTTTTATTCTCCTACTCCTGCCATACCAAATCTCCTGATGATCAAAACAACAGAAACACTATTGGTGCATGCAGTTTGCATTTACAACTAAAGAAATGTCAGAGAGAAAGTTTCCCACTGTTTTTCTCTTTAAGGTCTCTGCACCTCTGTGTCCTCCATGTTCACTGACACTGACCAGATGACTGAAAGCAGAAGCTCTACAGCCACTGGAAAGGTCAAAGGTCAGTCCATCTTCATGCTGACACTGTGCTCTGTTGACAGTTTTGGTTTGTGCCAACAACTGACTGAAGAGCATCATGACAGAACAAACTGTGAACCCTGGACAGAATGACTGTGTCTCTGAAAACAGCTCTGCAGTTTAAAGGATCTTTTGGACTGTTGACCTCTACCCAACTGAGATATGTTTATTCTGCATCTCATAAGAATTTATTCCTTTCCTTTTCATTTCCTTTCCTCCCACCCCCCCAACTGCCCACCTGTCTCTTCATCAATAGATAAAGAGAACAGATAGAGAGGGAAAACAGGTCAATTAGTTCAGGTGCCACAGGCACGTCAACTAATTAACCTGGAGGAGAGGCCAGATTTTAGTCATCTTAATCATTAGTGTGGGGTGTCAGCTGCTATGTATGTTAAAGGTTTCTCACATTTGTGCACTTAGCCTTGATCTAATCTAAAGCTCTGGGTACAGACATGAGTCCTACACTGTTTAGAACTCCAGTGGTAAAATGTGTGTGAAACTGAAGCTCAGGGTTTTCACATGGGCCTTGTCTAATGACGTGATTGTTCCCATGTTACTCCTCTCACCTGAAGTCACACAGGTGAATTACATTTTGAAAAACACATTCAAATGTTGGATAACATACACCTGAACTGATCATGTTGATATGATATGACAGTGGAGTTCTGCTGGAGTTGCTGAGTCATGAACTACTGAGCACATTAGATCAAGTCTAACCACTGTGTGAGAAGCCTTTGGTGGTAAGGCTGAACAATTCTGTGTAGAAACCACTGAGATCAATGCTGCCCAACAAAAGACACCATGTACTCCATGTTCTAATGTCAAAAGCTCTGGGTTCACAAATGTGTCACCCTTCATCTGTTTATGAGCATAAAATATGTTACATTTGTTGTTGCCCTATCCTGTCACACTGCATTCATTTGATATTTACCCATGAATCCTCACTGCAGTTTTTAATCCACACAGTATGATTTGGGCTCTGTGCCTACCGTAACACCTTCATAGAATGAGTGACAGAGAGATGCCTACACAGATGATGACTGATGGTAACATACGTTGTTCAGCCCTGCCTTACAAAAGTCAAGTTCAAACACTACAGATGATTACTTGACTCCATATTCTGTTGCAGCCATTTTTGTGGCATATCTTATTATTTAGAGATTTCAAGTTACATAATAAAAAGGGTCATGCGTGAGATATGATATAATTTGTAAGCATGTTTGTATATTCTATTGATAAACTGTCATTTATTCCTGTTTCTGCTACAACTGCTCCTTCAAATTTAGACGAATAACTGTTATTTGCTACATATGACAACACATAATAATATCATCATCACATTCAGATGTTCAGTATTTTCTTCATCTCATCACCACCACCAGTGTCTAGACCTTGGGGGGTTTCCTATACCAAACACAGCCTCATCCCCTTTCAAATATGATGACATAATAATGGGGTCTAATCCCCAATGATGCTCACACGTCACACCTCATTTTTCTCTTCTTTGTGCACATGGCAATACAATTTTGTTGACTGAGAATGAAATACATTTGATAGTAATCTTTTACAGATAAAAATGACTTCAGCAAACTATGCTGCTTGTTTGGACAGTCAGAAACATGAGATCATTTTGTGAGACAAGAAAAATATTTGAACAATGAAAGAGAAAATACATGTTTTATTTAGAATCTACATCCACCCTCACCATGTTTCCCTCGTCCATCAAGAGGGTGGACATGCCTGGCTGCTCCTCTGTCACACCAACAACAGTGACCGAGTCAGCACTGGCTTTGACCTCCTGTTGAGAGGAAAAGAACATGAGCTATCATCTTGTCAGATACATTGGTCACCTGTTACCACAACCAAAATCTCTCCCTAACATTAAGGAAGACTGTTGTCTTTCCACCATTGTCATTATTTCATTTCATTTAAGTCACAGCAATTAGAAAAAAAAGTTGTTTCCTGTCAATTTGAAAACATTTAGTTTAGTAGCTTTAAGGTTAAGTGCATATGGGAAATAAAAAGTCACTGATTTCTGTCATAAGCCTGTAGGTTATCTCTGGTGCACTGACGTGATTTGTTAAATAAGAAATGAATTACTTAAGCCTTTTCATTGTGTTATACTATACCTCAAGCTTTGTATATGTGGTTGAATGGAGCTGAACCCCATAACCTGAGACCTTGACTTTGAGATGGGTCAGTCTCAGGTGCTCCCCAAGCTGTGGGGTCAGCTCCACAGCCTGCTCCCTCCAGAGGCAAACGTTTGCTTGTTTTTTGTCCTATGGAGGATAAGACAATATGATGTGTTAGTATGCTGCCTAAACCATAGTAACAACAAGTAAATACAATGCATTAAGAATCTAAGGCTGTAACAAAAGGAGTGGCTTTTGGAGGTGAATCCCTAACAACAGCAAACAAAGCTGTCAAATAAATATGGCTCAGTAAAGGGAAAATCTGAAATGAAATGATTTTGGAATGTTTTGGAGTAGATCCCTAAAGTTGGCCTGTCATATAACAGAGAGGAACAGTGAAGTTTTTTGTGTGCTGGTGAGTCTCCTCAGCCTCTGCCTCAATCCCCCACTTCCTTCTCTGAGCTTTCTTCCTGTGATCGTGGCCTAGGTGTATTGGTATCAGCTCTCTCCAGTTGTCCAGGTTCAGTGCTGGATAATCCATATTCCACAGAAGCAACAGATCATCCCTGCTATACCACATCATTTTACCTCCATGTATTCCATATACTGCCATTAGTGATTCAGTTGTCCAGAGCAGCTCTTACAGCAGCATGCAGTTGCTCATCATGAAAAGTGCACTTTACTGCTTCAGTTCCACTTTGATCGCCCAACAAACAGAACAGACCAGACAGGACAAACATTCATAAGGCCAGAGGAGTCACTTAATTCCCTTATTCTATTCTACTCTGTTCTAATACTGTGATTACTTTTAAGTCTTGGTCACACAAAGACAAAACATGAAAAGCTTGACCATGTCAAGTAACAGAACATGTAAATCAATTATACTCTGATCATACCATACAATGCAATATACACATGGACTGCATGGACATTTCCAACAGCTGTGCCAACCAGAGTTCAGTGCAACAAAAAATTCTCAATGAACACAAAGATGGTTTCTCCAGATAATATTGCTGTATTTACACTGCACCACAAACAAAGGCAGATGATGTGGCTTCTCCAGCATCATTTCTATAAATAAGATAATAAGATCAGATAATCCTTTATTAGTCCCACAGTGGGGAAATTGACATTGTTGCAGCAGCATAAGTGATTGAAAAGATAGAAAAAGACATAAATACGAATAAAGGCAAGATAAAAACAAGATAATGCTATAAAAAATATACACATAAGAACAGTATACACATGACAATGTAATAAAAATATGAACAGAAGAGCAACATACACTGGACTTTATACATAGAGACAGAAAATGAACTAAATATAGATATTGCACATTTTGAAGGTGCACACAATGAATATATATATGACAGCAGCTGTTTTGGATTAATTAAAGTGCAGAACCTAGTGAAAATGTCCATGTGAGTATGTGGTGAACTAGGAGCAGTGCTGGTTGTAGAGTCTGACAGCAGCAGGAAGGACCTGCGATACCTCTCCTTCACACACTTTAGGTGAAGCAGCCTATCGCTGAAGGAGCTGCTCAGTGCTGTCAAACTGTCCTGCATGGGGTGGAGCTCATTGTCCATCAGGGATCATAGCTTTGCTATCATCCTCCTCTCTCCCACCACCTCCACAGGGTCAAGGGGGACAGAGCTGATCTGATTTCTTGATCAGCTTGTCCAATCTCTTCCTGTCCACTGCTGAGATGCTGCTGCCCCAGCAGGCCACTCCATAGAAGATGGCTGATGCCATAACATTGTGTAATATTTGTGTAAGTTTTAGTTTGAATGTATGTAAAACAATGACAGTCAGAGCATGTCATTTTTCATCAATATTGCTGAGTTTCTTCTGCAACACAGGAACATATCTGTTATAGGGACTTCCTAACTCTGTTGTAGGCTACAATAAAATAAATAGTAACTGGTAGAAAGAATAGAAACAAGAGTGCTAAGGTTCTTTGACTACATTGGTCAAATATTACTAAAACAATAATTCTGATTTCATTGACTTTCACTGTATTGTGTGTGGTGTGTGTTGGAGAAATCTGCAGGATGGTTGATGGATGACGAGACAGACTCGGTAACACACAGGAGACTCGGATGGCTTACGCAGCGGTAGAGTTTACTGGCCAGGAGAAATAACCATAACACATCATGTTATGCAGTGCCATCATCACTTCTGGGGACTCTCCCTCTGAGGTTAGGTATTTATTCCCTTTGTGCAAAGACCAAACATGGATACTTACAGTTCTGGAGGAGACAGTAAGTCAGTGACTAATGATAACTGACAAGTGCCCAGTGAGGCACACCACATTTCCCAGCATATCTTGCCTCTCCCTCCAGCCACAGCTGCTGCAGGACAGACTTATGAGACATAACAGAGGATACACAGTGAGAAAGGGAAGGCCCAGGTCAGAGTGTGCCTAGGCCTCAGCAAAGCTGTATTTCTGGAAAATGTATCTAATTTTCTTATTTAAATCAGGGATGTTTTACACAAATGTAATTCTTTTTCATATGTTTGTTTTAGAAGTTTTTAATTGAATTGATTAAATACTAGGCCATTAACCATAAAACCATGTGTCCTCAGACAAAATCTTATCATTTCAATTTGATGTCCAACTGTGAAATAATCATTTAAAATCTATAATATATATGCCAGATGAAAGGGTTATGGTTAGAGTTTTATTTTGTGGTTTCCAAAAATGTGTCCCAAGTTTTGTCAACACCATCAGCCATTTATAATTTAGCAGTAAAATCAGACAAATAGATAGTCAGTTATATTCCTGAGGACCCCCTTACAACTCTGCACAGCTGCTAAAGGGTTCACTATCATTAGTATTATGTCACCCATGCACTATTAATCAAAACACAGAATAAAATTCTCCATCACACCCTCACAGATGAAAGTCTGGAAAATGTGAGAGTTGAACTTTTGAATGTCAGACAAAAGAAACAGTGAGGTGGTTGAAACAAAACCCAGCAGCCAGAGAGTTTAAAGCCAGGTGGCCTGCATTCCTTCACATTGATGAGGTAAAGACCTGCTTGCCTTTTCCCTCTTCTTATTATGCAATTTCAGTGTGCAGCTGTTAAAAAAAGTCTGATAAGGTAACACAAAAGATGACCGACATTTGGAGAAAAAAAATCTCCCGTAGAGGAAACAGTTCTTTATTTTGGCCACTTGGGGGCAGAAGAACTCTACAGCAAGCTAAGAGTAGAACTTGTGACATATAAAGTTGATAATGTGAATGTTTCAGTTAAGAGTTGCCTTTTCACTGGTCAGCAGGCACAGAACAATCATTTGAAGAACTGTTTATGTCCATGCTAAACTGTAAGTTGTTAAGGTAGGTCAAAATCAGAATCTATCCTTTTAATGGGATACAACTTCAAAATTAGCCTTACACCATGACTGAATCAATGATGTCTGTCTCTTGTCATTTCTCTTCTTTCTAACAGATAAATGCTGAATTCCAGCAGATTAGAACACTTCCACTTGAGACAAACTTCATGGTACTGTTGGACAATCTTTTACCCCAGCTGACATCTGTTTTCCAGAGGAAGGGAGGTGCTTCTGGCAGAAACTATCCAAACATCTGTAAGTCTGTGTATGAAATGTTATGGAATTTTTTTTTCATACATACTTCATACACTGTGTAATTGTATTGTCCATATGAAGCCCCAGTTTATATCATCATTAACAGCCTGGAATATTTGCAAGGTACCAAAACCCATTTCCAAGGAAATGTATTGTCTTGTTAAGGCAATAATACCATATGGGCCAGTTCAATCCTGTTTTCTCAGGTGGTGACAATAAAAGTTCAAGTGCTTTGAGCAAGGTGTTGACAATCCTTAGCTCAGTGGCCAGAGGATGGGGCTGTAGATGTACTAAGCACCTATGGACAGCATTGTTGTCTGTTGTACTGTATGTCCCTGAATAAACAGGAGTTAAAACAGCATGTTCATACCTCACTTTAAAAAAAACAACTAGGCCACACTTCACAATCATTTTGTAGTTAAAAAAGGATGACCTTTTACAGTATGTTTGACATAATATTGAGCTATATAGATCAAACTTGACAAAGCTGATTGGAAGTCAGTGTGTAGGTTACAACAGGTTGGAAATTTGAAATATTTTTTCTAGTTATTTATGTGTTTATGGATGTTTTAATCGGTCGAATCTCTTCACACAGGCTACAAGTGATGTTAATCTCAAAAAGGCAACAGTTCCTCAAGACACTTTGCCTCTACCTTGGTGAGGATGATGGACTACTAATTTGGGAGCATATGGTAAGTCAGTGTAATAGTTTTTTTTCTCGTCAGATATATTGTAATTTAGAAAAGTACATGGTTACAGTAAGATTCCAAAGTCACTCGCACCTTAGTTGTTAAAACCCTTTAGGTCTCTTCCATGTCTGACAGAGGTGTCTGACATGTGTAAAATCAGATGTATAACAACACACTGCACTGTGACTGTGGAATACAATATAACATTTGACCAGTTCTGATGTTTCTAATGCTCCTCTATCTGTGAAACAGGACCATATCGTTTTTAAAATAAGTCAATAAAAATAGGTACAAAATTTCTAGCCTTTTCAACATCTTTGAATAAGCAAACAAGTGTGTCAGTAATGGTCAACACTCTTGACAATGTGTTTTACCATACAATCTTCAGGGTTCCTGCCACCAATATGATATTATGTTTCCAGTGTGGACATTTGCACTGGTTAAAATCCAAGCATTTCTGTAAGCTAGGCAGACATCAGAAAATGTGGCTGGCACATATCTGGGTGGAAGCTAGATGATTATGGCAAAGCACATACTGTCAACAAAGATTTTATTAAATTGTTTTATTTAACATATATTTTAAAAAGAAAATAAAAACTGAATATCAACAGGATTAACCATAGAGATTGTTGGGTATGTGACCAAGATAATCATTAAGTGAAGTGTGTGACATTTCAAAAGTTTTCATTTTCTCTAATTTCTCTGTATAAACAGGACACTGAAGGAGAGGACATTCAGAGGGACATGGAGAAGACGTGATTGGCATTTATGTCATCAAAAGGAGGTGGAGGTAATGGACATGATGACATTGGAAATTTTGTTGAAGGTGTGATCATTGTGGACAGCACTGTATCTGCAGCTCAAGCTTGTGCGGTGACACTATTAAGAATTCATTCAAAAGTGCTCATGTGAATGGATGGGGACAGGCTTTCCCCAAAGTCCTTGGGCTACAGAACAAAATCACTATAGGACTGTAGGTATTCTTCAGCCACACGTGAACACAGTAATCCTGCTTTGTTGTCTCTGTTGTTTTTTCATTTGTGTAGAGTGAGGGAATATTGATCTGAAATGAAAATGACAACACTCAACAAACTTGTTCTATCATATCCACTCACCACTTTATCCAAAGAAAGTGTTTGCAGTGTATTGTAATGTCTGGGTCAGGTCATCTGTGTTTCTTGTTTCCCACTCGTCGACAGTTGTGGCTGTTAGTTGCAGTTAAGGAATTTTGCTGGACTCTGCTTGTTTTTTGAACATTTGTCACTGGTTTGTTTTTTGAGTGATGGCACAGGTGCATCTTGTTAAAAGACCAACTCAAGCAAGTCAAGCAACCCAAGAGCACAAGCTACATTACAGGGAATTTTGTTGGAGAACTAAAAATCTAATTGCATTCTCTCTGGTGTCCAATCAGGGACAGGTTTACAAATGTGTTTTCCATTTCAAAAAGCTCATTGGAGTGTGATCACAGATGCTTTTAACAGCTAAGGGTCAAAGTTTCTGTAATGGCAGACATCCCCTTTTTACCAGGCCAGCTATTCAGAGACAGTCTCTTCATCCCCTGATTTGATTAGATACATTAGATACAAAGACAACAGCTTTGATTACAAAAATGTATATACACAGTAAGAAATTTCAAAGGAGCCCTAAACAAATACAATGTCACAGAGTTATTATTACAAGCTCAAAGCAAGGCCAGTGGAGTAAGAAGAGCAGGCATTGTTCAGAGGGCTGAACAATGTGAACATTTTTAGGCAGCATAGATCACAGCTAAGAAGCTGAGATGATAACCTTAGAAGAGAGGGTGAGTGATTATCACAAACCCTACAGCAACCAAATATTCCAAAGAAGTTTTATGTCTCTGCAGTGCTGGTTTGCCAACAAATCAATTGTCCTTCAACTTAACCCATAATGGGTTCTAACTTTAATATCAGTGTTCTCATTAATTACCCAGACTGTGGCAACCCCCCACAGTCTAATTTATCTTGCCATAGTCTCATTATGAACCAGAAATATTTGAAGACTTCTCATAACAACATTAAACATTAAGCCATTGCTTCAGCAAGATATTTTTCAGATGACATGCACAGCCTTTGTGGAGACCAGTCAGTCCAAACAGTATATTGGTGTGATGTCACACATAATTTTACAACAACAATGATAATCTGGTGACTCAGTCAAGGTTTAGTTCTAACTCTCAAACAATGAAAAATGGAAATCAAATTGATTGACACTGCCAACTGATTTTCTGTAGCCAACTACTAATTATCTGGCAGCAAAGCCAAAGCTCAGTTATATTCAGGGTTTTTTCTACATTGTCTATTTACTTGATCCAATCAACAGATCACATGATTTTTAGTTTGATACAGGAAGGTTTTTCACAACAACTCAACACTATTTACTAGCTACCTTTTGTATCTTCCCTTGTTTATTGTTGTAGAAATTGAATATAGTCTAACTGTTGATCTGTTGAACTTGGAGTCAGAGGACCACTGTCTGTCTGTCAGCTTTATACATTATTGTTTATATTACAACTCAAAACCACTTTCTCTCTTCTGTCACTTCTTCTCCATGTCGTTCTTTCTTATTT
>NW_026117085.1:0-21517 GCF_001640805.2 Lates calcarifer
TCAGGCTACAAAGCTACAGTGGCAGCAGCAGAGGGAGTCTCAGTGTGCAGCACCATGTGAACAAGCAGAAGGTCCTGGTCCTCAGAGCAGAGACTTGGTGAGAGAGTCTGTGGTGTCTCCTGCTGAAGCTGTGAACCAGGCAGGTCAACGTGATGCAGTGTGTGTACCACAGGTATCGTACGCTGACGTTGTGAAGAGAGGACGTCACAGTGAAACTCTGTGTGTAGCAGAGTCTGTTCAGATGCACCAGGTGAAGCACAGAGGTGAACACCATGTTTCAGGTACAGACACAGCGTCAGAGATGCTTCATGTGTAGCAGGACCTCCTCATACAGACAGTGTGAACGTGGGAGATCAGCCTGGTGAACAACGTGTCAGAGCGTCCTGCAGCCAGGCTTCTATTAAATACGGCAGATACAGAAACCAGCAGTGTACCTGTAACTCTCTCACCTTTCTAGCATTCCTTCATGAGAGTGAAAACATCACCAGCACAGACCTTGACTGTGTTTTGGATAAAGGTAACGTGTTGTATAAACAGGTAAGACAGATGTTTCCTCAGCACGCTCACCTCACCACTGATGAGCTCCCAGATTTAGTCGCCAGCACGCTGACAAAACACTACTTTCCCGGTACGGCACATTAGGAGATCCTTTACCTGGAGCTGTGGACAGTTTTCTGGACCTGGAGGCTGGACTGAGCTGTCTGCTGTCAGATGTGCAGTATGCCTTGCTGTTGATGACAGGGTTGTGTATGGCAGTGTTCAGAACCAGATCAGGCAGGCACGGTTTCTTTGAGCCACACCCCAGAGGAGAGGATGGTTTGCCGTCACTGTTTGCTGGTAAAGCTGTCATGGTGACATTCACACGTCTCAGTGACATGATTGACAGGATCAAAATGTGTCACAAGAGCTTTGGTACACAGTCCACCTGTAACTATGAGCTGAAGCCTGTGGAGTTTGACAGTGAGAACACAGCCAATCAGAGTGAAGCCATCCCAGACACTCAGACTACAACTCCCAGTCCTGTTGTGGTTGATGCTCCAAAGACAAACACTGTGGTCACTGACCTCTCTGATGACATGTTACATGAAGCATGTACTGATATGGAAACTGAACCACAACCACTGAGCCAGTTCAGCTTTAATACTGTCACAGCACATGATGCTCCTCACAAAAGAATCACTCTCAACTGTTCCACTGATAAAACCTGCTGCCAGTGATCTGTCTGATAAAGTGTCACATGACCTCTCCTCTAAACTGGTCAAACTTGGTAAAAATGAAAGGAGAACATTTCAGAGGAGACTAATGATCTCAGGGAAAGCACCAAAAAGAAAAGAAAAGAGAAGGAAAAGTATTCTTCTAATGAATCATATAGAGCCAAAAAGAAATCTTATTCAAGCAACAAATACTGTAATGAAGGATTCAGACAAGAGAAACAGCAGTACATCACCAACCGCTATCACAGCAATTCCAACTTCAGACAGAAACAAAAACAGTATTTCACCAAAACATACAAAGAAAATTTAAACTTCAGGCTGAAAAAAATCTGTACTAAATCTGTACTAAAAAATTCAGAGAAGATGACAGTTTTCATCAGAGAAAATCAATAAATAATAAGAAAATCAATACTTCACCAAAAGATACAGGGAAAATGCAGAATTCAGGCAGAGGCAGCGATCTTATGTCACTCAGCGTCACGCACATGATCAGTCGTTCAAGATAAGACACAGACAACTCATGAAACAAATCATGCGAGACAGTTATATCAACAATCTTACATTTAAAATTCTGCACAACATGAGATGTGCCATGAAGATAAAGACGAAATACAGACGGATAAACAGACAAACCCCAGAAAGTGACCACAGTTTGATCAAAGAGGCCATATCTGTTTTCAGATCACATATAAATGCCGGCCCCACTTACATCTGCACTGTCTGTCATAAAGCTTCATTTGAGAACCAGGTGAAACTCAGATTATGTCAAAAATGCAGAAGTGGCTGCTGAATGTCTGACAGGAAAATATGTTCATGTTTGTGATGATGGCTGCAGAAATGAACAGTGTAAAATTCCTGATGAGAGAAAGGATGAATGGATCTGTCACACCTGTCATGATCATCTTAAAAAGGATCCATGCCCTCTCTGGCTGTAGCCAACAACATGGAGCTGGTTGATATACCACCTGAGCTGTGTGACCTGAACATTTTGGAGAGACATCTGATCGCCAAGTGTTTTCCATTTGCTAAGATCATCCCACTTCCCAAAGGCAGACAGAGAGCAATACGTGGTAATGTGGTGTGTGTCCCATCTGAGGTGCAGGAAACAGTTGAAGCATTACCCAGACTGAGAAGTGAGTCTCAAGTCCTGAGAGTCAAACTGAAGAGACGACTGTGTTACAGAGGTCATCAGCTGTTCCAGACTGTCACCTGGTCTAAACTGCTACAGGCCCTGAATAAACTGAAACACATTCACCCACAGTATGAGGACATAAGTATCAGAGATGAGGCTGAGCTGTGTGTCCCTGATGATGAGGAGGATGATGATGATGATGATGATGAATGAGGATGATCTGATGGAAACTGACAGGTTGGACAATGATGGCAGAACATGAGCCTGATAATGAGCAGGATGTTGACATGTTGTCCTGTGTAAAAACCACTCAAAGACATGTTTCAGAAGTCTGGGCTCTGGATGCAGATTTGGATTTCCCAAACCACCATGCAGAAAGACAATGATCATTAGACCTGATGATGATGATGATGATGATGATGATGCTGCACTGGACCTGCTAACAGCAAAGACTAAGCTCAGACCACTCAACCAGCTGCTGAATGAACCTGAAAGTGCCTCCCTGAGTTTGGAGCAGCTCCTGGCTCGATGTCAGTTAACAGTCGAGGAGTATCACCAGTGTGTGCGGAAGATAAACAAATCCTGTGCTGTGATACCCCTTATATTGTGTTCAGGTCAAAATTGACCTGTTTTCAAGTTTAGGTATGTAAAAAGTACTGTTTGCTTTTTTGTACTGGAACGAGGCTTCATCTAATCCTCAGACAACTATTTTAACGCAACAAAATTAATTTTCACCATTTTAGTAAATTCTAAAGGTCTCAAAAAAAAGTGACATTTGTGGTGTTACAGGTCAAATACGACCCGGCAGAGAATACTGGCTGTTGTATGCATCACTTAAAAGCTGTGGGTTGCTCTGTGGATCAAATATGGCTCAATGTGACCCACAACACACAAACACACACACACACACACACACACACACACACACACACAATATTGTCTCTCAAAGTTCAATTTATGGTTCACACACAACACATTGTTTTTCAATGTTTAGTTTATTGTTCATACACACACCTGCTCTGACACCATATTGTTTTTCAATGTTCAGTTTATGGTTCACACAGACACACACCTGCCCTATACACACACATGTTGTTTTTTAATGTTCAGTTTATGGTTTCATTTCACTTTTTCACAAAAATTGACTTTTTGTCTTTATCCTACCATAAATCTATACGGGTCGGTTTTGACCTGTAACACCACAGATGTCACTATTGTTAATCAGTTTAAATAAATAAAAAAATCAGATAATTTTTTTTGGGTAGGTGTACTCTAATATTAGTTCATAAGACATGGATAATATAATTACTCATTTTATCACTACAGGAAATATAATTAGTGAATTTAAACAGTTTTTGTAATTGAAAACGAGTGGTATATTGTAAGATAAAAGGTCTGTGGAGCCAAAAAAAAAAAAAATTAAAACAGTGTTTCCATGGATATGAATACATACTAAGTTAGCTATGAGGTGAAAAACAATATTGGATGATAACTAGTGTTTTTAAGTATTTTCAGGCTGAGTTAAATCACGGGTCAAATGACCCGCTAACACTAAAGATGTGGGCAACTTACAAGGGATACTGAAACGTGACCCAAAGGACTGCTGGGTAAATGGATATAATCCACATCTACTTGAGGCCTGGGATGCTAATATTGATGTCAGTTACATTCTCAATGCATATTCATGCATCATGTACCTCACCAGCTACATAACAAAGCAAGAGTCTAAACTGTCTGAGTACCTCAAAACAGTCATTGAGAACTCAAACAGGGACCATGTCAATGAATGTGATGAGATGAGAGAGGTCATGCAGGCTTATTCCAAAAAGAGAGAGATCAGTGCTCAGGAGTGTGTGAGCCGTGCCTGTGGCCTTCACATGAAACAGTGTTCACGTGCTGTGGTGTTCATACAACAGATGACAACCCACTGAAAATGAGTCGCCCCCTCTCGTACCTGGAGAGCACAACAGCAGAGTGTTCAAATGTGTGGATGACATCTTTGACCGACAAATACAAATCCAGACCTGAAACAGCAGAGTTTGAACAGATGTGTGGCTGACTTTGCGTCCACATGCAGGTTTGTCAGCAGAGAAAAGGTAAAAATGTTTTGCCCCTGCTAAATGACATGGGATTTGAAAATGATAAGCCTGCCGTCATCAGATTTCACTGCTGCTCACAGAAAAAACATCCTGAGCAATTTTATGGAACACTTCTAAAACTATACATTCCTTACCGCTCAGATCAGGAACTGAAAAGGCCTTTCTTACCCACGTACGAGTCCTTCTATAACAGCGGCTACGTGCAGTTGCCTGGTTCTGACCTTCCTGAGCCCGTGAGAGACGTTGTCAAATGAAACAAAGACAATTATGAGATGAACAGTAAAGAGATTGAGGAAGCTGTTGAAGAGTATGAGGAGAACAGAGGACTGATTGATGAATGGTGTAACCTGGCACCTGAATCTGAAGCAGACAGGTTGGAGTGTATCTATGAACTGGAGGCAGCAGAGCCAGATCATGACAATGTTCAAGAAAATGTCCCAGACTACAGTCGACAGGCTAATGCTGTAACAGAGGTCAGAGCTATCAGAGAGCCCCCTGTCACTGATCCTGTGCTTTTATGTCACATGTACCAGAATCTGAACCAGAAGCAGGCCTGTGTATTCTATGCAGTGAGAGACTGGTGCATAAAACGTGTTTGTGGTCTGAATCCAGAGCAGCTGTTCTTTTACATCAACGGTGGTGCTGGCACAGGGAAGTCACATCTCATCAAATGCATCTACTCAGAGGCATCGAAGATACTGAGCAAACTGCCCAGACATGCTGAAGAGGCTGACATATCAAGGCCCACTGTCCTGTTGACTTCTTTCACTGGAACTGCAGCCTTTAATATATCTGGCACTACACTGCACTCTCTCCTCAAGCTGCCGAGAAGTTTGAAACCTCCATTTGTAGGACTGGGTGATCAGCTGGATGAGGTCAGAGCAGAACTTCTAAATGCTGAAATCATCATCATTGATGAAGTGTCTCTGGTGTCAAAGCTCCTCTTTGCCTACGGGGATGCGAGACTCAAACAGATCAAAGGCAGTCAGAAACCCTTTGGAGGAATGTCAGTAGTTGCAGTTGGAGACTTTTATCAGCTCCCACCAGTGCGACAGTCTAAACCTCTGTGTGTGTACGACCCATCACAGACTGACCTGTGGCAGGAACACTTTCAGATGATCACTCTGACTGAGATTATGCGTCAGAAAGATGATGTTGCCTTTGCAGAGTTGAACAGGATCCGTGTGAAGGAAAAGTCTGATGAGCTGTCTGTCGCAGACAGAGCTTTGCTGTCACAAGCTGTCACTGAACCACAACTTTGTCCAAGTGATGTCCTGCACATTTTTGCTACTAATAGACAAGTAGATGCACACAACTCTGCAACACTGGCTCAGCTTCACTGTCACATCACTACAATTGATGCTGATGACTATAAAAAGGAGCCACGATCTGGCAGAATGATGCAGCAAGACAAACCAGTGAAAGGAGGCAGAAATGAGTTACCAGACACACTGCAAGTTGCTGAAGGTGCTCGTGTTATGCTCACTAGAAACCTTGATGTGTCTCAAGGATTAGTCAATGGTTCATTTGCTACTTTAGTCAGAGTGGTAACCTTTCAACAACATGGATCTTCACGTGTCACTAAGCTTGGACTAAAGATGGATGATGAAACAGCTGGAAGGAACAGCAGTAACAGAGCATCAGGAGTACATGATAACCTTGTGTACATAGAGAGAGCAGAGGAGAAGCTGAAACAGAAAGGAGTGGTTCACAGACAGTTTCCCATTAAACTGGCCTTTGCATGTACAATTCATAAGGTTCAAGGTATGACCAGAACATCAGCTGTCGTCTCACTGAAGCACATTTTTAAACCCGGCATGGCTTATGTTGCAATCAGTCGAGTGACCTCTCTCAGTGGACTGCACCTACTGGACATGGATGAGAGTAAAATCTACGCCAACACAGAAATCACTGCAGCACTGGAGAACATGAGACAAGTCAGTTTGGACAACATGATGCCTCTTCTTCATATCACACAAACACTGAGCAGGCCTGACACTCTGACCATTGTTCACCACAATACAGAAGGGTTGCCGTCTCATGTTAATGACACAAAGAGCCATCATGAACTGTGTCTAGCAGATGTGTTGTGTCTCACAGAAACTCACCTACAGGGTTCCTTTGTTGCTGAGTCTCCACCTACAAGGTTACAACATGTTCAAACGCAACACACACCTGTCCTATACAAAGTTCCCACAGATGGCCAGCAGAAGTGGTGGTGGAGTTGCTGTTTATGTCAAAGACAACATTCAGGTTCGTGAGAAACAGTATGTTCATAATGTAACTGACCTTGAGTTTGTGGCTTTGAAGGTTGAAGCTCCCATGAGTGCACTGATTGCAGCTGTGTACAGACCTCCAGACTACTGTATGAGATCATTCCTGTCTAACCTGAGCAGCCTGTTGGACTCACTGGAGATCCTGGATTGTCATCCCATCATTGTCTGTGGTGACTTTAACGAGAATCTTTTATCCGGAGCAAGCAAACCGATACTGGAGCTGTTTGAGTCTAGAGGATACACACAACTCATCACTGCTGCAACCACAGAGAAGAACACACTGCTGGACCTGATCTTCATCTCACAACCACAGAGATGTCTCCATTCTGGTGCGATGAAAACCTATTACAGCTATCACGACCCTGTGTACTGTGTACTGTCAGCTGAGTCTGAAAGGTGGAAAAATGCAAATGATTTGAATCTAAAATCCACATTTTCAGTGCAGAGATCTGAGAAAGTAGTTTATGAGAACTTTGTGTGAAATTGTGAGAAAAGTAGAGCAAACCAGCGAACAGTGTATTTGATAAAATCTAAAAGAGTATATCATTATTACTGTGTCTACTGATGAGTGATTAAGAGAGACAGCCACAGCAGTTTAATATGATCTAAATTCGGGGGTCCTCTATAGAGCCGGACCACAGGCTGTTCCAGCCTCACTGAGGCTGTGAGGGAGGGAGGGAGGACCAGAGGACCCCTATAAAATAACAAACTGCAAGGCTTCTTTGTTGCTTGAGGAATATAACAATGTTTGACAAAGTGCTTATCATTTTTATCCCTCAACCATAACACTGTCTTTGTATGTCACCTGGTAAAATATAGTCACAGTGATGTATTCTGTTCAGGTTCCTCCAGTGAGTAAGGTAAGGTAAATTCAGTGAGAGTCATGTTGTAGTTTTTAAGTAACATTGTTGTTGAACTAATGTAACTGTCCATGTAAAGGAAACCTAATTTTACTGTTTAACAACTTATTGGTAGATTTCATGTCATAGGTAACATTGGTTTGGTAATCAGAACTGTTAAGAGTATTGGATAATGTTATAGGTCATATAGTCTTTCCGGTTAGTCAGTGAGTTGTATATGTATATGTTGTATATGTCAGTGAGTTGTGCTTCCCTTGTGTTTTGGCCTGTGTATTTATCAGGGTGGGTTTTGGGTCTGGGTTGGTAAATACACAGGCCAAAACTTTCAGTAGCTGTATAGAACTGCTGTAAAGCTGAGCAGCTGTACAACCATACAACTGCTTAAAAACACAGCAGTTCTATACAGCTACTGAAACATGTACATGTATATATACAGCATTACAGTGTATATATACAAGTACATGTTTCTGTGTACAAAGCTGTACTGCACTGTAGCAGTACAGCTTTGTACACAGCTGTCAACACTGGGAATACATCAGAAAGTGTGTGTTCTCAATGTAACACACACTTTCTGATACCTACCAGCTGATACCCCACATTTCCATCCACCCAATGTCCCAGTGCCCTCTGTCATCCTGCTGCCACTGACCACACACCACAACACCATCTTAACTGTCAGTCTGAGGTGGACCCATCAGTACTGGACCACACAGAGACATGTTCTACTTCCTGCCAGTCCCAGTCTTTCTTCAAAGCAGACGATGAGAGAACTCCTGCCAACCTTTGCCTCACCTTCTCTGTGACTCTCAGACACTGGATCAGCTGACTACAGCCAAGACATCATCCTGCCACAGACCAGTCATCACAGCACCATCCTGACTGTTGATCAACAGCAGAGTCATCAGTGCTGGACCACACAGAGACCCTGTTCCTCCTCAGTGCTCAGGCTTCCTCACAACAGAGCAGAAGGTATGGTTGGTTTTTGTCATATAACAGGACTTTTTGATGTTTGTTCATTCATCTGTTCATATTACAGTAATACTGTTGCTCTTGACTTTTATGTCACAGTTAGGAGTTTAATAAAGTTATGTACATGAACTTCTTCCTTCAGGTCTTCCTTCACTGTGATTCTCCACTTCACAGTAGAGACCACTGCACAGCTCCACAAGCTAGTGAACTATGTGAGATGGCACTGTGTGCTTCCTCTCTGCAACATCAAGCTCCTCCTCCAACACGTGTTAAAGGTAGCAGTTTTATTCTCCTACTCCTGCCATACCAAATCTCCTGATGATCAAAACAACAGAAACACTATTGGTGCATGCAGTTTGCATTTACAACTAAAGAAATGTCAGAGAGAAAGTTTCCCACTGTTTTTCTCTTTAAGGTCTCTGCACCTCTGTGTCCTCCATGTTCACTGACACTGACCAGATGACTGAAAGCAGAAGCTCTACAGCCACTGGAAAGGTCAAAGGTCAGTCCATCTTCATGCTGACACTGTGCTCTGTTGACAGTTTTGGTTTGTGCCAACAACTGACTGAAGAGCATCATGACAGAACAAACTGTGAACCCTGGACAGAATGACTGTGTCTCTGAAAACAGCTCTGCAGTTTAAAGGATCTTTTGGACTGTTGACCTCTACCCAACTGAGATATGTTTATTCTGCATCTCATAAGAATTTATTCCTTTCCTTTTCATTTCCTTTCCTCCCACCCCCCCAACTGCCCACCTGTCTCTTCATCAATAGATAAAGAGAACAGATAGAGAGGGAAAACAGGTCAATTAGTTCAGGTGCCACAGGCACGTCAACTAATTAACCTGGAGGAGAGGCCAGATTTTAGTCATCTTAATCATTAGTGTGGGGTGTCAGCTGCTATGTATGTTAAAGGTTTCTCACATTTGTGCTCTTAGCCTTGATCTAATCTAAAGCTCTGGGTACAGACATGAGTCCTACACTGTTTAGAACTCCAGTGGTAAAATGTGTGTGAAACTGAAGCTCAGGGTTTTCACATGGGCCTTGTCTAATGACGTGATTGTTCCCATGTTACTCCTCTCACCTGAAGTCACACAGGTGAATTACATTTTGAAAAACACATTCAAATGTTGGATAACATACACCTGAACTGATCATGTTGATATGATATGACAGTGGAGTTCTGCTGGAGTTGCTGAGTCATGAACTACTGAGCACATTAGATCAAGTCTAACCACTGTGTGAGAAGCCTTTGGTGGTAAGGCTGAACAATTCTGTGTAGAAACCACTGAGATCAATGCTGTCCAACAAAAGACACCATGTACTCCATGTTCTAATGTCAAAAGCTCTGGGTTCACAAATGTGTCACCCTTCATCTGTTTATGAGCATAAAATATGTTACATTTGTTGTTGCCCTATCCTGTCACACTGCATTCATTTGATATTTACCCATGAATCCTCACTGCAGTTTTTAATCCCACACAGTATGATTTGGGCTCTGTGCCTACCGTAACACCTTCATAGAATGAGTGACAGAGAGATGCCTACACAGATGATGACTGATGGTAACATACGTTGTTCAGCCCTGCCTTACAAAAGTCAAGTTCAAACACTACAGATGACTACTTGACTCCATATTCTGTTGCAGCCATTTTTGTGGCATATCTTATTATTTAGAGATTTCAAGTTACATAATAAAAAGGGTCATGCGTGAGATATGATATAATTTGTAAGCATGTTTGTATATTCTATTGATAAACTGTCATTTATTCCTGTTTCTGCTACAACTGCTCCTTCAAATTTAGACGAATAACTGTTATTTGCTACATATGACAACACATAATAATATCATCATCACATTCAGATGTTCAGTATTTTCTTCATCTCATCACCACCACCAGTGTCTAGACCCTGGGGGGTTTCCTATACCCAACACAGCCTCATCCCCTTTCAAATATGATGACATAATAATGGGGTCTAATCCCCAATGATGCTCACACGTCACTCCTCATTTTTCTCTTCTTTGTGCACATGGCAATACAATTTTGTTGACTGAGAATGAAATACATTTGATAGTAATCTTTTACAGATAAAAATGACTTCAGCAAACTATGCTGCTTGTTTGGACAGTCAGAAACATGATTTTGTGAGACAAGAAAAATATTTGAACAATGAAAGAGAAAATACATGTTTTATTTAGAATCTACATCCACCCTCACCATGTTTCCCTCCTCCATCAAGAGGGTGGACATGCCTGGCTGCTCCTCTGTCACACCAACAACAGTGACTGAGTCAGCACTGGCTTTGACCTCCTGTTGAGAGGAAAAGAACATGAGCTATCATCTTGTCAGATACATTGGTCACCTGTTACCACAACCAAAATCTCCCTAACATTAAGGAAGACTGTTGTCTTTCCACCATTGTCATTATTTCATTTCATTTAAGTCACAGCAATTAGAAAAAAAGTTGTTTCCTGTCAATTTGAAAACATTTAGTTTAGTAGCTTTAAGGTTAAGTGCATATGGGAAATAAAAAGGCACTGATTTCTTTCATAAGCCTGTAGGTTATCTCTGGTGCACTGATGTGATTTGTTAAATAAGAAATGAATTACTTAAGCCTTTTCATTGTGTTATACTATACCTCAAGCTTTGTATATGTGGTTGAATGGAGCTGAACCCCATAACCTGAGACCTTGACTTTGAGATGGGTCAGTCTCAGGTGCTCCCCAAGCTGTGGGGTCAGCTCCACAGCCTGCTCCCTCCAGAGGCAAACGTTTGCTTGTTTTTTGTCCTATGGAGGATAAGACAATATGATGTGTTAGTATGCTGCCTAAACCATAGTAACAACAAGTAAATACAATGCATTAAGAATCTAAGGCTGTAACAAAAGGAGTGGCTTTTTGAGGTGAATCCCTAACAACAGCAAACAAAGCTGTCAAATAAATATGGCTCAGTAAAGGGAAAATCTGAAATGAAATGATTTTGGAATGTTTTGGAGTAGATCCCTAAAGTTGGCCTGTCATATAACAGAGAGGAACAGTGAAGTTTTTTGTGTGCTGGTGAGTCTCAGCCTCTGCCTCAATCCCCCACTTCCTTCTCTGAGCTTTCTTCCTGTGATCGTGGCCCAGGTGTATTGGTATCAGCTCTCTCCAGTTGTCCAGGTTCAGTGCTGGATAATCCATATTCCACAGAAGCAACAGATCATCCCTGCTATACCACATCATTTTACCTCCATGTATTCCATATACTGCCATTAGTGATTCAGTTGTCCAGAGCAGCTCTTACAGCAGCATGCAGTTGCTCATCATGAAAAGTGCACTTTACTGCTTCAGTTCCACTTTGATCGCCCAACAAACAGAACACACCAGACAGGACAAACATTCATAAGGCCAGAGGAGTCACTTAATTCCCTTATTCTATTCTACTCTGTTCTAATACTGTGATTACTTTTAAGTCTTGGTCACACAAAGACAAAACATGAAAAGCTTGACCATGTCAAGTAACAGAACATGTAAATCAATTATACTCTGATCATACCATACAATGCAATATACACATGGACTGCATGGACATTTCCAACAGCTGTGCCAACCAGAGTTCAGTGCAACAAAAAATTCTCAATGAACACAAAGATGGTTTCTCCAGATAATATTGCTGTATTTACACTGCACCACAAACAAAGGCAGATGATGTGGCTTCTCCAGCATCATTTCTATAAATAAGATAATAAGATCAGATAATCCTTTATTAGTCCCACAGTGGGGAAATTGACATTGTTGCAGCAGCATAAGTGATTGAAAAGATAGAAAAAGACATAAATACGAATAAAGGCAAGATAAAAACAAGATAATGCTATAAAAAATATACACATAAGAACAGTATACACATGACAATGTAATAAAAATATGAACAGAAGAGCAACATACACTGGACTTTATACATAGAGACAGAAAATGAACTAAATATAGATATTGCACATTTTGAAGGTGCACACAATGAATATATATATGACAGCAGCTGTTTTGGATTAATTAAAGTGCAGAACCTAGTGAAAATGTCCATGTGAGTATGTGGTGAACTAGGAGCAGTGCTGGTTGTAGAGTCTGACAGCAGCAGGAAGGACCTGCGATACCTCTCCTTCACACACTTTAGGTGAAGCAGCCTATCGCTGAAGGAGCTGCTCAGTGCTGTCAAACTGTCCTGCATGGGGTGGAGCTCATTGTCCATCAGGGATCATAGCTTTGCTATCATCCTCCTCTCTCCCACCACCTCCACAGGGTCAAGGGGGACAGAGCTGGCTTTCTTGATCAGCTTGTCCAATCTCTTCCTGTCCACTGCTGAGATGCTGCTGCCCCAGCAGGCCACTCCATAGAAGATGGCTGATGCCATAACATTGTGTAATATTTGTGTAAGTTTTAGTTTGAATGTATGTAAAACAATGACAGTCAGAGCATGTCATTTTTCATCAATATTGCTGAGTTTCTTCTGCAACACAGGAACATATCTGTTATAGGGACTTCCTAACTCTGTTGTAGGCTACAATAAAATAAATAGTAACTGGTAGAAAGAATAGAAACAAGAGTGCTAAGGTTCTTTGACTACATTGGTCAAATATTACTAAAACAATAATTCTGATTTCATTGACTTTCACTGTATTGTGTGTGGTGTCTGTTGGAGAAATCTGCAGGATGGTTGATGGATGATGAGACAGACTCGGTAACACACAGGAGACTCGGATGGCTTACGCAGCGGTAGAGTTTACTGGCCAGGAGAAATAACCATAACACATCATGTTATGCAGTGCCATCATCACTTCTGGGGACTCTCCCTCTGAGGTAGGTATTTATTCCCTTTGTGCAAAGGACCAAACATGGATACTTACAGTTCTGGAGGTGACAGTAAGTCAGTGACTAATGATAACTGACAAGTGCTCAGTGACCTTGATTGAGGCACACGCACATTTCCCAGCATATCTTGCCTCTCCCTCCAGCCACAGCTGCTGCACGACAGACTTATGAGACATAACAGAGGATACGCTGTGAGAAAGGGAAGGCCCAGGTCAGAGTGTGCCTAGGCCTCAGCAAAGCTGTATTTCTCCTTCACACAGACTTTGGCAAAAACATAGCCCCCTAAGAATAGTGCCAATTTCTTGGAAAATGTATCTAATTTTCTTATTTAAATCAGGGATGTTTTACACAATGTAATTCTTTTTCATATGTTTGTTTTAGAAGTTTTTAATTGAATTGATTAAATACTAGGCCATTAACCATAAAACCATGTGTCCTCAGACAAAATCTTATCATTTCAATTTGATGTCCAACTGTGAAATAATCATTTAAAATCTATAATATATATGCCAGATGAAAGGGTTATGGTTAGAGTTTTATTTTGTGGTTGCCAAAAATGTGTCCCAAGTTTTGTCAACACCATCAGCCATTTATAATTTAGCAGTAAAATCAGACAAATAGATAGTCAGCTATATTCCTGAGGACCCCCTTACAACTCTGCACAGCTGCTAAAGGGTTCACTATCATTAGTATTATGTCACCCATGCACTATTAATCAAAACACAGAATAAAATTCTCCATCACTCCCTCACAGATGAAAGTCTGGAAAATGTGAGAGTTGAACTTTTGAATGTCAGACAAAGAAACAGTGAGGTGGTGAAAACAAAACCCAGCAGCCAGAGAGTTTAAAGCCAGGTGGCCTGCATTCTTTCACATTGATGAGGTAAAGACCTGCTTGCCTTTTCCCTCTTCTTATTATGCAATTTCAGTGTGCAGCTGTTAAAAAAAGTCTGATAAGGTTACACAAAAGATGACCGACATTTGGAGAAAAAAAATCTCCCGTAGAGGAAACAGTTCTTTATTTTGGCCACTTGGGGGCAGAAGAACTCTACAGCAAGCTAAGAGTAGAACTTGTGACATATAAAGTTGATAATGTGAATGTTTCAGTTAAGAGTTGCCTTTTCACTGGTCAGCAGGCACAGAACAATCATTTGAAGAACTGTTTATGTCCATGCTAAACTGTAAGTTGTTAAGGTAGGTCAAAATCAGAATCTATCCTTTTAATGGGATACAACTTCAAAATAGCCTTACACCATGACTGAATCAATGATGTCTGTCTCTTGTCATTTCTCTTCTTTCTAACAGATAAATGCTGAATTCCAGCAGATTAGAACACTTCCACTTGAGACAAACTTCATGGTACTGTTGGACAATCTTTTACCCCAGCTGACATCTGTTTTCCAGAGGAAGGGAGGTGCTTCTGGGCAGAAACTATCCAAACATCTGTAAGTCTGTGTATGAAATGTTTTTTTTTTTCATACATACTTCATACACTGTGTAATTGTATTGTCCATATGAAGCCCCAGTTTATATCATCATTAACAGCCTGGATTATTTGCAAGGTACCAAAACCCATTTCCAAGGAAATGTATTGTCTTGTTCAAGGCAATAATACCATATGGGCCAGTTCAATCCTGTTTTCTCAGGTGGTGACAATAAAAGTTCAAGTGCTTTGAGCAAGGTGTTGACAATCCTTAGCTCAGTGGCCAGAGGATGGGGCTGTAGATGTACTAAGCACCTATGGACAGCATTGTTGTCTGTTGTACTGTATGTCCCTGAATAAACAGGAGTTAAAACAGCATGTTCATACCTCACTTTAAAAAAACAACTAGGCCACACTTCACAATCATTTTGTAGTTAAAAAAGGATGACCTTTTACAGTATGTTTGACATAATATTGAGCTATATAGATCAAACTTGACAAAGCTGATTGGAAGTCAGTGTGTAGGTTACAACAGGTTGGAAATTTGAAATATTTTTTCTAGTTATTTATGTGTTTATGGATGTTTTAATCGGTCGAATCTCTTCACACAGGCTACAAGTGATGTTAATCTCAAAAAGGCAGCAGTTCTCAAGACACTTTGCCTTGGTGAGGATGATGGACTACTAATTTGGGAGCATATGGTAAGTCAGTGTAATAGTTTTTTTTCTCGTCAGATATATTGTAACTTAGAAAAGTACATGGTTACAGTAAGATTCCAAAGTCACTCGCACCTTAGTTGTTAAAACCCTTTAGGTCTCTTCCATGTCTGACAGAGGTGTCTGACATGTGTAAAATCAGATGTATAACAACACACTGCACTGTGACTGTGGAATACAATATAACATTTGACCAGTTCTGATGTTTCTAATGCTCCTCTATCTGTGGAAGTGAAACAGGACCATATCGTTTTTAAAAATAAGTCAATAAAAATAGGTACAAAATTTCTAGCCTTTTCAACATCTTTGAATAAGCAAACAAGTGTGTCAGTAATGGTCAACACTCTTGACAATGTGTTTTACCATACAATCTTCAGGGTTCCTGCCACCAATATGATATTATGTTTCCAGTGTGGACATTTGCACTGGTTAAAATCCAAGCATTTCTCTAAGCTAGGCAGACATCAGAAAATGTGGCTGGCACATATCTGGGTGGAAGCTAGATGATTATGGCAAAGCACATACTGTCAACAAAGATTTTATTAAATTGTTTTATTTAACATATATTTTAAAAAGAAAATAAAAACTGAATATCAACAGGATTAACCATAGAGATTGTTGGGTATGTGACCAAGATAATCATTAAGTGAAATGTGTGACATTCAAAAGTTTTCATTTTCTCTAATTTCTCTGTATAAACAGGACACTGAAGGAGAGGACATTCAGAGGGACATGGAGAAGACCGTGATGGGCATTTATGTCATCAAAAAGGAGGGTGGAGGTAATGGACATGATGACATTGGAAATTTTGTTGAAGGTGTGATCATTGTGGACAGCACTGTATCTGCAGCTCAAGCTTGTGCGGTGACACTATTAAGAATTCATTCAAAAAGTGCTCATGTGAATGGATGGGGACAGGCTTTCCCCCAAAGTCCTTGGGCTACAGAACAAAATCACTATTGGACTGTAGGTATTCTTCAGCCACACGTGAACACAGTAATCCTGCTTTGTTGTCTCTGTTGTTTTTCATTTCACAATGTAGAGTGAAGGAATATTGATCTGAAATGAAAATGACAACACTCAACAAACTTGTTCTATCATATCCACTCACCACTTTATCCAAAGAAAGTGTTTGCAGTGTATTGTAATGTCTGGGTCAGGTCATCTGTGTTTCTTGTTTCCCACTCGTCGACAGTTGTGGCTGTATAGTTGCAGTTAAGGAATTTTGCTGGACTCTGCTTGTTTTTTGAACATTTGTCACTGGTTTGTTTTTTGAGTGATGGCACAGGTGCATCTTGTTAAAAGACCAACTCAAGCAAGTCAAGCAACCCAAGAGCACCAAGCTACATTACAGGGAATTTTGTTGGAGAACTAAAATCTAATTGCATTCTCTCTGGTGTCCAATCAGGGGACAGGTTTACAAATGTGTTTTCCATTTCAAAAAGCTCATTGGAGTGTGATCACAGATGCTTTTAACAGCTAAGGGTCAAAGTTTCTGTAATGGCAGACATCCCCCTTTTTACCAGGCCAGCTATTCAGAGACAGTCTCTTCATCCCCTGATTTGATTAGATACATTAGATACAAAGACAACAGCTTTGATTACAAAAATGTATATACACAGTAAGAAATTTCAAAGGAGCCCTAAACAAATACAATGTCACAGAGTTATTATTACAAGCTCAAAGCAAGGCCAGTGGAGTAAGAAGAGCAGGCATTGTTCAGAGGGCTGAACAATGTGAACATTTTTAGGCAGCATAGATCACAGCTAAGAAGCTGAGATGATAACCTTAGAAGAGAGGGTGAGTGATTATCACAAACCCTACAGCAACCAAATATTCCAAAGAAGTTTTATGTCTCTGCAGTGCTGGTTTGCCAACAAATCAATTGTCCTTCAACTTAACCCATAATGGGTTCTAACTTTAATATCAGTGTTCTCCATTAATTACCCAGACTGTGGCAACCCCCCCACAGTCTAATTTATCTTGCCATAGTCTCATTATGAACCAGAAATATTTGAAGACTTCTCATAACAACATTAAACATTAAGCCATTGCTTCAGCAAGATCATTTTTCAGATGACATGCACAGCCTTTGTGGAGACAAGTCAGTCCAAACAGTATATTGGTGTGATGTCACACATAATTTTACAACAACAATGATAATCTGGTGACTCAGTCAAGGTTTAGTTCTAACTCTCAAACAATGAAAAATGGAAATCAAATTGATTGACACTGCCAACTGACAAAAGATAGGATTTCTGTTTATTTTCTGTAGCCAACTACTAATTATCTGGCAGCAAAGCCAAAGCTCAGTTATATTCAGGGTTTTTTCTACATTGTCTATTTACTTGATCCAATCAACAGATCACATGATTTTTAGTTTGATACAGGAAGGTTTTTCACAACAACTCAACACTATTTACTAGCTACCTTTTGTATCTTCCCTTGTTTATTGTTGTAGAAATTGAATAGTCTAACTGTTGATCTGTTGAACTTGGAGGTCAGAGGACCACTGTCTGTCTGTCAGCTTTATACATTATTGTTTATATTACAACTCAAAACCACTTTCTCTCTTCTGTCACTTCTTCTCCATGTCGTTCTTTCTTATTTCTTTCCTCCTCCTCACATGCTGCCACCTGTTGCTCAACTCGTTCTTTGTCGCACGTCTTTCTCTCTAACAGCTTGCTTTGATGGAAAATCATTTCCATCACCAATGTTGGCTTCGGACAAATAATAATAATAATAATAATAAATTTTATTTATAGTGCACTTTATATTTTAGCAAGAAAATCTCAAAGTGCTACAAAAGTAATCAAAATGAATTAAAAACAGTTAAAAGGAATAAAACATCAAAATTTACACAAGAAACAAAATATGCAAAATAATGCACGGTCTCTTTTGTCATACATTTAATACATATTTTAACATATACAGTAACACGTTTTCCATTTGAATTTGTATGTTGAACTTTGTATGAGAGCTCTATTGACAGGCTGACTTCTTGTCTTTTCCTTTGTCTCCATAAGTGTCACAGTATTTGTTTTTGAAAAGGAGCTCTGTTAGTCATGATATAATGTGTTATGTGGAAATTTGACACAGATTAAAACACAGAAAATCTACACCAACCAACCAAACAACCATCAAACCAAGGCGGTGGTATAACTGGCTGTATATTCAGACACAAAGACCAACAAATGAATTTTCTTTTTTAGGGATTTATTGAATTCACCTAAGGTTCATGTTTTTTTTAGTGTGGGAGGAAACCGGAGTGCCCGGAGAAAACCCACGCAAGCACCAGGAGAACATGTTAACTCCACACAGAAAGAAGAACTGAGACATCAAGAAGATGTCAGCATCTTCTTTCTGTGGGGCTGCAGTGCTAATCACAGAGCCACAATGCTGCCATGAAGGGTATGTGCTGTATGTTTGTGTGTGCATGTGTGGGTGCAGTTACAAACCTTGACCTTAACCTTAACCTTAACCTTCTCTCTGAGGCTCCAGAGCCTCCTTTGTCTCTTCATTTCTGGAACGAGCTTGTGACGGACGTCTTGTACCATCACACATCTGATCTCCTGTCCACCTTCCCAGGATACTAAGAGAAGTCAGTGTCTTAATTATGAAGAAAAACCTCATTGCTGATGTAGAATCAGTCCTGTATTTATTGCATGTTCATCCAAATATTTCCTAGTTATTTCTCCATGTGTTTTGAGTTGTAAGCAGGTACTTGCTGGATGCAAAATAATATTTGAAACATTAACTAATCATGATTGAAAATGAATACAGTTTCTAGAAAGAGGAAGGATTAGAAAGATAAAATATAAAGAAATGAAAGAAGATAGTTGGTCTAGATACATGTAAAGCTAAACAACATTTGTCATCAGATTTGCTTTGGTCAAATTAGAAAATCTTACCTGGCCTCTTCTTCTGTGTCGGCTCTCCAAGTCACCTGAAGAAAGACACAACAGAGCATAAAGAAACAGATGGCTGGATAATAGATGAATGCAAATTCCCACTGAAGACAAGTGTTACTCCAGTCCAGGCTCTGGTTAGGTGAGTGTTCTGTGGAGAAGCACTTAGTTCTAGAATGAATGCATCATAGCAGATGAATGGAAGGCTCATTATCATATAATAGAACCTTTCCCTCTCTGGAACCACACACACACACACCCAGTTGTCCTGTCTTTGTGGGGACGCATTGACCTAATGCATGATGCTGTCAGACCCAACAAGTATAGTGAGAATAAATAATAAAGGTATATAATCAGAATAATTACTGTGTAGTGTGTAGTAATTTCTCATAGTTTAATTGAAAATCTACACAGTATACACTCCACTGATACAGCACCATGTAATGTATGTATTTAAAAAATGTTGGTTGAATCAGATATGGAGTTGGTAAAAATGCCATGACCCCTTTACTTTCAGAACATTACACCACAAGAGCTGTTAGCTAGCTAGTGGTAACGTTACCTAGAAATGTTAAGCTAAATGTGCAGTGGGACATTTTAAGATCCCAGATTGTATTTTGTACAGTACACTATTACCACAACTTTAGAGTATTAGTGAAATATGGATTCTGTAACACTTTATATTACACTTATTCACCATTAACTAATTGCTTATTCACATGCATATTGGCTCTTTATTAGTCATTATTAAACACTTATTATTCCCTGACTCTGCATGATCATATTCTACAGCTACTAGGCCATTAACTAAGACTTTCCCTCAATAACCTCTGTATTACTGCTTACTGACTTTAAGGAAGGAAGCTGTTGTACATGAATTCCTGCATAGATATGAATATTTTATTGGGCTGTTCAGGGGTCACTGCACATACAAATCAAGAGCCATATCAAGCAGGAAGATGTTCCTGAGGTGCAGCAGACTGTTAATGTGGAGGAACTGTGCCTTTCTGCTGGTGACACAAGCACAGCACACAACAGGAATGCAGATAATGGGCCTCATTTATCAAGATATGTATGTGTTTTATTTCTGCATAAAATGAATGAACTGAACCATCCAACATCTCCAACTGGGAGCCATGACATCAGGCACTTTAAACCATGTAGAGCAGGTGAACTCTTATACAGCATTAAAGAAAAGTGTGCTGTGTCCACACAGTTCCGATTTTACTGTCACCCTCCTAAGACAGAATGACTCTGCTATCATAAAATCATAGCAGGGCAACCGCATGAGCCATCACACTGTTAAACCATATTAAAATATGTAAACCATTTATTCAGGGAGATGAAAGCAAACGTCAACAATATTATCCAGGATTGCACAGTAAATGCAGCTGATAATTAAGATTCCTCTCTCCACTGCAGTACAGCTCCATACCCAGCAAGAGATTACTGCAAACAGTGTCTGTGTGCCAAATGGTAAAGGCACATACCACATAACTACAATATTCATGCTTCCATTTCTGACTGGGGCACCTTCTCCTCCTGCCCTTATTACCCATCTCTCCAAAGTTGTCAACTATTAAAACTAATAAAAGACAAAATGCTCTAAAAGAATCTTTGGAAAATAAATTGGCTTCACATTAGGATGACATTAGGATGGGGATTCCTGCAGCCAACCAGCACCTGACTGCTAAGACTGGCTGTTCATAGGGAGTTCTACTCACTATGATTGGTCCACTGTTTACATGCTCAGTGATTGATGCAGCTTAATAGATTATTGATTCATACTCCTGTGACACAGCTTATTGTCATTTCAATGCAAAAGTCCAGACAGTTTGGTGATTCTAAATCAGACACCAAGCTATTTCAGTTGAATATTAGTATTGTTGTCATTTGGGTGTTAATATTATTTGGCATTATGTCTGTGCATGCACACGTTAGAAGTAAAAGTTTCTTCTGACGCCATACTGTTTTTTTTTTACACAGATTTAAAACCTTCATTTAGTAACTACAATAACTTTAATTAATCAGTATCCTCATTGAAATCAGGATCTCCTCTGCTCTCTCTTCTCG
>NW_026117086.1:0-23590 GCF_001640805.2 Lates calcarifer
GAAAACTCCAAAATTTGCAGACGCGTCAGGCACGGCGAAAAATTTAATAATTTAGGGGTCTTGAGCATGGGTGGGCAAAATGGCCTCGGTAGCGCCACCTACATTTTTAAACGGAACAGCCCCTCAAGCCCGTTGCCGCCTAAAAATCTGAAAATCTGCACACATATGTAACATCCCATGACGCACCAAAAAGTCTCTTGAGCCATATTCTAAACCAACAGAAAGTATTTTTATTTTGACCGGAAGGTGAAAAAATTGTGTGTTTTTGGCCATTTCCAGGGGTCGCTTGAACGCGAACTAGTCCTAGACGCATTATCCGATTGACTTCAAAATTATAATTTGTTCTTAAGACATAGACGAAGTTAAATTGGCAAAAGTTTGGACTTTTCATTGAAGGGCGTGGAAGTTATGGCCCTCAAAGTTCGATTACTCGCCACAAACAGGAAGTTGCTTTATTTGCTATATTTCGGCCATACTTTGTCCAAACTGCATCAAACTTTACAGGATTGTTAATGGTACCTATCTGCACACATCCATATGTCAATATTCATACAATTGTTGTAGCGCCACCTATTTATAGCAGGAAATGACATATTTTATAGTGTGATGTCCAGTTTCTAGACGGGTGACCAGATTCACTTCAAATGTTGTCAGCCCTCCTTGACAATTTTTGGAAGACTGTCTCCGAAAATTGTGAGTTTGGTCGAAGCGTGTGCCGGTTCTGGCCGTCAAAGTTCGGAAACCCAACTTCCTGTTTGAAACCTCAGATTTTGGGGTAACTTCCTGTTGCGACTCTCTACTTTATCCTACAGATGGAGCCATTGTATTACTCTTTGATGGGTTTTTGGAAGGGGGTCTCTGTGTGTGTGTGTCTGTGTGTGTGTGTTTGAGGGGGGAGGGGAAGAGGAGTTGATTGAGTCTGTGAGAAGCTGCCACAGGGAGGTTACAGTCAAGAGAGCCATGAGCTGTCACAGATGATGAGCTCTGAAAATATTATCACAGAAAATAATTAGCATAAAAGCTTTTATTTTAAATTTGTTGCAACAAATTCAGGTTTCTTACAGCATTTTCCTTATTGAAAACTAAATTCTACCTGAAATGTATCAATAAAAATCTTCTTTTGCAGTTAATGTCACCAGTTTATAGTTTAGTTTTAATAGCATTCCCTGTCACTGATGTGCCTTTAATTATCGGTTCTATCAGGGATCATTTATGTGTTTATCTTACGGGGGTGAGCCACCTCACAGGTTGGTTATATTACCTGTTGACCTCAGCTCAGTGAGCTAAGACAATGTTTAATGCAGTGTTTTTTTGATATGAAAATGGATATTATTCAGCACATCTAACCTCAGCAGGCCCCTCTTCAGAAACTCATATCTGCAGATGTCAAAGCTGGCTCAAAAAATTAAACTGGCTTCAAATTAATTTGAAGGAATTGTAGGTTATTTTGAATTCATGTAATCTTACCATATGTCTCACAAAGTCTTTACAGTTTGTTTTTGACAGTTAGGAAATTTCACAAGGGGTCGGCTGATTTTTCATGTTACACAGTGTGGCGAGGAAAAGTGCACGTCTACATCCGGGCGTCGAGGTGAACCAGCTGAATATAAGCCACTCAAGTTGACGACAAGTGCATTGAAAAGTAAAAGCTGCTGGCCTTTACCTTTTCTTTGTCAAAGCCCTGTTCGGCAGTAGTTAGTAAAGTAATATTTTCAGCGTTGTCCACAGTCTCATGACATGTTTAACAGGAAGCACAGCACGCTGGTTAAGCTCATGGCAAACTGTTACTAACAGCTAAAATGAAAGCTTGTCTGTATGTAGTCTAACTGGTTAGTTTGTCACTAATCTCCAAATTTTGCAAATTGCTATAAACTTCACTCTCTTAAACCAGTAACAGTCTGAGCTGGACTGATAGGGGTCTGTATGGATAAAGATAAAATCCTAATGATACCCATCCCTACAGCTGGTTAGTGGCTTCGCCTGACTTTAGGCAGATGAGATATTCACTGTTCAAATAACTTCATTATAACCTTGTTTAAGCATAAATGATTTATATATGCCACCAATAACAGAACTTAAAAAATGCTTTTGCTCAAAGCTCAAAGCTTGTAAACTCAAGTTAAAACTGAGTTTTATCTCCTTTTGGGAGGGGGTATCTGTGTGTGTGTGTGTTGTGTTTGTGTTTGAGGGGGAGGGGAAGAGGAGTTGATTGAGTCTGTGAGAAGCTGCCACAGAGAGGTTACAGTCAGGAGAGCCAAGAGCTGTCACAGATGATGAGCTCTGAAAAATATTATCACAGAAAATAATTAGCATAAAAGCTTTTATTTAAAATTTTTACATCTGGAAGTGTGAACTGTTACGCCAGCGTGTGCCCTGCGACCTGCGTTGACCCCGCGGTTGCCGGGGTCCCGCGGTCGCCGCTCCCCCGACGGGCGCCGGGTGCGAGGGCCCGTTCAACGCTGCTCGCAGCTTTAATTAGGGCCCGAGCAACGAGTTGCGTGGGCTGCAACGAGTTGCAAGGACCCTCTTGTTTTCGATTATTATTATTATTATTATTTTTTTTTTATTATTATTAGCGCCTCTTAGATCGGCTTTTTGAGGGCCTTAACATGCGTGAAAACTTACCAAAATTTGCAGACGCGTCAGGCACGGCGAAAAATTTAATAATTTAGGGGTCTTGAGCATGGGCGTGGTAAAATGCCTCGGTAGCGCACCTACATTTTTAAACGGAACAGCCCCTCAAGCCCGTTGCGCCTAAAAATCTGAAAATCTGCACACATATGTAACATCCCATGACGCACCAAAAAGTCTCTTGGAGCCATATTCTAAACAGAAAGTATTTTTATTTTGACCGGAAGGTGAAAAAATTGTGTGTTTTTGGCCATTTCCAGGGGTCGCTTGAACGCGAACTAGTCCTAGACGCATTATCCATTGACTTCAAAACTTAATAGTATGTTCTTAAGACATAGACGATGTTAAATTGCGGCAGATTTTGAGTTTTTGTTGAAGGGCGTGGAAGTTATGGCCCCTCAAAGTTCGATTACTCGCGAAACAGGAAGTTGCTTTATTTTTGCTATATTTCGGCCATACTTTGTCCAAACTGCATCAAACTTTACAGGATTGTTAATGGTACTATCTGCACACATCCATATGTCAATATTCATACAATTGTTGTAGCGCCACCTATTTATAGCAGGAAATGACATATTTTATAGTGTGATGTCCAGTTTCTAGACGGGTGACCAGATTCACTTCAAATGTTGTCAGCCCCTCCTTGACAATTTTTGGAAGACTGGCTCCGAAAATTGTGAGTTTGGGTCGAAGCGTGTGCCGGTTCTGGCCCGTCAAAGTTCGGAAACCCAACTTCCTGTTTGAAACCTCAGATTTTGGGGTAACTTCCTGTTGCGACTCTCTACTTTATCCTACAGATGGAGCCATTGTATTACTCTTTGATGGGTTTTTGGAAGGGGGTCTCTGTGTGTGTGTGTTGTGTGTGTGTGTTTGAGGGGGAGGGGAAGAGGAGTTGATTGAGTCTGTGAGAAGCTGCCACAGGGAGGTTACAGTCAGGAGAGCCAAGAGCTGTCACAGATGATGAGTTCTGAAAAATATTATCACAGAAAATAATTAGCATAAAAGCTTTTATTTTAAATTTGTTGCAACAAATTCAGGTTTCTTACAGCATTTTCCTTATTGAAAACTAAATTCTACCTGAAATGTATCAATAAAAATCTTCTTTTGCAGTTAATGTCACCAGTTTATAGTTTAGTTTTAATAGCATTCCCTGTCTGATGTGCCTTTAATTATCGGTTCTATCAGGGATCATTTATGTGTTTATCTTACGGGGGTGAGCCACCTCACAGGTTGGTTATATTACCTGTTGACCTCAGCTCAGTGAGCTAAGACAATGTTTAATGCAGTGTTTTTTCTGATATGAAAATGGATATTATTCAGCACATCTAACCTCAGCAGGCCCCTCTTCAGAAACTCATATCTGCAGATGTCAAAGCTGGCTCAAAAAATTAAACTGGCTTCAAATTAATTTTAAGGAATTGTAGGTTATTTTGAATTCATGGATCTCTCTACTCATCTTCTCCATATGTCTCTTGACCAAAGCTGAGCGTGGATTGATGCTGTCTTTACAGTTTGGTTTTGATCAGTTAGGAAATTTCACGGGTCAGCTGATTTTTTTGTTACTCAGTGTACGGCGACAGGAAAAGTGCACTAGGTCCACGGGCGTCGAGGTGAACCAGCTGAATATAAGTCAAGTTGACGACAAGTGCATTGAAAAGTAAAAGCTGCTGGCCTTTACCTTTTCTTTGTCAAAGCGCCTGTTCGGCAAGTAGTTAGTAAAGTAATATTTTCAGCCTTGTCCACAGTCTCATACATGTTTAACAGGAAGCACAGCACGCTGGTTAAGCTCATGGCAAACTGTTACTAGCTAAAATGAAAGCTTGTCTGTATGTAGTCTAACTGGTTAGTTTGTCACTAATCTCCAAATTTTTGCAAATTGCTATAAACTTCACTCTCTTAAACCAGTAACAGTCTGAGCTGGACTGATAGGGGTCTGTATGGATAAAGATAAAATCCTAATGATACCCATCCCTACAGCTGGTTAGTGGCTTCGCCCTGACTTTAGGCAGATGAGATATTCACTGTTCAAATAACTTCATTATAAGCCTTGTTTAAGCATAAATGATTTATATATGCACCCAATAACAGAACTTAAAAAATGCTTTTGCTCAAAGCTCAAAGCTTTTAAACTCAAGTTAAAACTGAGTTTTATCTCCTTTTGGGAGGGGGTATCTGTGTGTGTGTGTGTGTGTGTGTGTGTGTGTGTTTGTGTTTGTGTTTGAGGGGGAGGGGAAGAGGAGTTGATTGAGTCTGTGAGAAGCTGCCACAGGAGGTTACAGTCAAGGAGAGCCAAGAGCTGTCACAGATGATGAGCTCTGAAAAATATTATCACAGAAAATAATTAGCGTAAAAGCTTTTATTTAAAATTTTTACATCTCGGAAGTGTGAACTGTTACGCCAGCGTGTGCCCTGCGACCTGCGTTGACCCGCGGTTGCCGGGGTCCCGCGGTCGCCGCTCCCGACGGGCGCCGGGTGCGAGGGCCCGTTCAACGCTGCTCGCAGCTTTAATTATTATTTTCTATTATTATTATTATTATTCTTCTTTTCCGCCTCTTAGATCGGCTTTTTGAGGGCCTTAACATGCGTGAAAACTTACCAAAATTTGCAGACGCGTCAGGCACGGCGAAAAATTTAATAATTTAGGGGTCTTGAGCATGGGCGGTAAAATGCCCTCGGTAGCGCCACCTACATTTTTAAACGGAACAGCCCCTCAAGCCCGTTGCGCCTAAAAATCTGAAAATCTGCACACATATGTAACATCCCATGACGCACCAAAAAGTCTCTTGGAGCCATATTCTAAACCCAACAGAAAGTATTTTTATTTTGACCGGAAGGTGAAAAAATTGTGTGTTTTTGGCCATTTCCAGGGGTCGCTTGAACGCGAACTAGTCCTAGACGCATTATCCATTGACTTCAAAACTTAATAGTATGTTCTTAAGACATAGACGATGTTAAATTGCGGCAGATTTTGAGTTTTTGTTGAAGGGCGTGGAAGTTATGGCCCTCAAAGTTCGATTACTCGCCACGAAACAGGAAGTTGCTTTATTTTTGCTATATTTCGGCCATACTTTGTCCAAACTGCATCAAACTTTACAGGATTGTTAATGGTACCTATCTGCACACATCCATATGTCAATATTCATACAATTGTTGTAGCGCCACCTATTTATAGCAGGAAATGACATATTTTATAGTGTGATGTCCAGTTTCTAGACGGGTGACCAGATTCACTTCAAATGTTGTCAGCCCCTCCTTGACAATTTTTGGAAGACTGGCTCCGAAAATTGTGAGTTTGGGTCGAAGCGTGTGCCGGTTCTGGCCCGTCAAAGTTCGGAAACCCAACTTCCTGTTTGAAACCTCAGATTTTGGGGTAACTTCCTGTTGCGACTCTCTACTTTATCCTACAGATGGAGCCATTGTATTACTCTTTGATGGGTTTTTGGAAGGGGGTCTCTGTGTGTGTGTGTCTGTGTGTGTGTGTTTGAGGGGGGAGGGGAAGAGGAGTTGATTGAGTCTGTGAGAAGCTGCCACAGGGAGGTTACAGTCAAGAGAGCCATGAGCTGTCACAGATGATGAGCTGAAAATATTATCACAGAAAATAATTAGCATAAAAGCTTTTATTTTAAATTTGTTGCAACAAATTCAGGTTTCTTACAGCATTTTCCTTATTGAAAACTAAATTCTACCTGAAATGTATCAATAAAAATCTTCTTTTGCAGTTAATGTCACCAGTTTATAGTTTAGTTTTAATAGCATTCCCTGTCACTGATGTGCCTTTAATTATCGGTTCTATCAGGGATCATTTATGTGTTTATCTTACGGGGGTGAGCCACCTCACAGGTTGGTTATATTACCTGTTGACCTCAGCTCAGTGAGCTAAGACAATGTTTAATGCAGTGTTTTTTCTGATATGAAAATGGATATTATTCAGCACATCTAACCTCAGCAGGCCCCTCTTCAGAAACTCATATCTGCAGATGTCAAAGCTGGCTCAAAAAATTAAACTGGCTTCAAATTAATTTTAAGGAATTGTAGGTTATTTTGAATTCATGTAATCTTTCTCCATCACAACTCATCTTCTCCCATATGTCTCCCTTGACAAAGCTGAGCGTGGATTGATGCTGTCTTTACAGTTTGGTTTTGATCAGTTAGGAAATTTCACGGGGTCAGCTGATTTTTTTCGTGTTACTCAGTGTACGGCGACAGGAAAAGTGCACTAGGTCCACGGGCGTCGAGGTGAACCAGCTGAATATAAGCCACTCAAGTTGACGACAAGTGCATTGAAAAGTAAAAGCTGCTGGCCTTTACCTTTTCTTTGTCAAAGCGCCTGTTCGGCAAGTAGTTAGTAAAGTAATATTTTCAGCGTTGTCCACAGTCTCATAACATGTTTAACAGGAAGCACAGCACGCTGGTTAAGCTCATGGCAAACTGTTACTAACAGCTAAAATGAAAGCTTGTCTGTATGTAGTCTAACTGGTTAGTTTGTCACTAATCTCCAAATTTTGCAAATTGCTATAAACTTCACTCTCTTAAACCAGTAACAGTCTGAGCTGGACTGATAGGGGTCTGTATGGATAAAGATAAAATCCTAATGATACCCATCCCTACAGCTGGTTAGTGGCTTCGCCCTGACTTTAGGCAGATGAGATATTCACTGTTCAAATAACTTCATTATAAGCCTTGTTTAAGCATAAATGATTTATATATGCACCCAATAACAGAACTTAAAAAATGCTTTTGCTCAAAGCTCAAAGCTTTTAAACTCAAGTTAAAACTGAGTTTTATCTCCTTTTGGGAGGGGGTATCTGTGTGTGTGTGTGTGTGTGTGTGTGTGTGTGTTTGTGTTTGTGTTTGAGGGGGGAGGGGAAGAGGAGTTGATTGAGTCTGTGAGAAGCTGCCACAGGGAGGTTACAGTCAGAGAGCCAAGAGCTGTCACAGATGATGAGCTCTGAAAAATATTATCACAGAAAATAATTAGCGTAAAAGCTTTTATTTAAAATTTTTACATCTGGAAGTGTGAACTGTTACGCAGCGTGTGCCCTGCGACCTGCGTTGACCCCGCGGTTGCCGGGGTCCCGCGGTCGCCGCTCCCCGACGGGCGCGGGTGCGAGGGCCCGTTCAACGCTGCTCGCAGCTTTAATTATTATTATTATTATTTTTTTTCTTCTTTTTCCGCTCTTAGATCGGCTTTTTGAGGGCCTTAACATGCGTGAAAACTTACCAAAATTTGCAGACGCGTCAGGCACGGCGAAAAATTTAATAATTTAGGGGTCTTGAGCATGGGCGTGGTAAAATGCCCTCGGTAGCGCCACCTACATTTTTAAACGGAACAGCCCTCAAGCCCGTTGCGCCTAAAAATCTGAAAATCTGCACACATATGTAACATCCCATGACGCACCAAAAAGTCTCTTGGAGCCATATTCTAAACCCAACAGAAAGTATTTTTATTTTGACCGGAAGGTGAAAAAATTGTGTGTTTTTGGCCATTTCCAGGGGTCGCTTGAACGCGAACTAGTCCTAGACGCATTATCCGATTGACTTCAAAACTTAATAGTATGTTCTTAAGACATAGACGATGTTAAATTGCGGCAGATTTTGAGTTTTTGTTGAAGGGCGTGGAAGTTATGGCCCCTCAAAGTTCGATTACTCGCCACGAAACAGGAAGTTGCTTTATTTTGCTATATTTCGGCCATACTTTGTCCAAACTGCATCAAACTTTACAGGATTGTTAATGGTACCTATCTGCACACATCCATATGTCAATATTCATACAATTGTTGTAGCGCCACCTATTTATAGCAGGAAATGACATATTTTATAGTGTGATGTCCAGTTTCTAGACGGGTGACCAGATTCACTTCAAATGTTGTCAGCCCTTTGACAATTTTTGGAAGACTGGCTCCGAAAATTGTGAGTTTGGGTCGAAGCGTGTGCCGGTTCTGGCCCGTCAAAGTTCGGAAACCCAACTTCCTGTTTGAAACCTCAGATTTTGGGGTAACTTCCTGTTGCGACTCTCTACTTTATCCTACAGATGGAGCCATTGTATTACTCTTTGATGGGTTTTTGGAAGGGGGTCTCTGTGTGTGTGTGTCTGTGTGTGTGTGTTTGAGGGGGGAGGGGAAGAGGAGTTGATTGAGTCTGTGAGAAGCTGCCACAGGGAGGTTACAGTCAGAGAGCCATGAGCTGTCACAGATGATGAGTTCTGAAAATATTATCACAGAAAATAATTAGCATAAAAGCTTTTATTTTAAATTTGTTGCAACAAATTCAGGTTTCTACAGCATTTTCCTTATTGAAAACTAAATTCTACCTGAAATGTATCAATAAAAATCTTCTTTTGCAGTTAATGTCACCAGTTTTAGTTTAGTTTTAATAGCATTCCCTGTCACTGATGTGCCTTTAATTATCGGTTCTATCAGGGATCATTTATGTGTTTATCTTACGGGGGTGAGCCACCTCACAGGTTGGTTATATTACCTGTTGACCTCAGCTCAGTGAGCTAAGACAATGTTTAATGCAGTGTTTTTTCTGATATGAAAATGGATATTATTCAGCACATCTAACCTCAGCAGGCCCTCTTCAGAAACTCATATCTGCAGATGTCAAAGCTGGCTCAAAAATTAAACTGGCTTCAAATTAATTTGAAGGAATTGTAGGTTATTTTGAATTCATGTAATCTTACCATATGTCTCACAGTTTGGTTTTGATCAGTTAGGAAATTTCACAAGGGTCAGCTGATTTTTTGTTACGTGTACGGCGACAGGAAAAGTGCAAGGTCCACCGGCGTCGAGGTGAACCAGCTGAATATAAGCCACTCAAGTTGACGACAAGTGCATTGAAAAGTAAAAGCTGCTGGCCTTTACCTTTTCTTTGTAAAAGCGCCTGTTCGGCAGTAGTTAGTAAAGTAATATTTTCAGCGTTGTCCACAGTCTCATACATGTTTAACAGAAGCACAGCACGCTGGTTAAGCTCATGGCAAACTGTTACTAACAGCTAAAATGAAAGCTTGTCTGTATGTAGTCTAACTGGTTAGTTTGTCACTAATCTCCAAATTTTGCAAATTGCTATAAACTTCACTCTCTTAAACCAGTAACAGTCTGAGCTGGACTGATAGGGGTCTGTATGGATAAAGATAAAATCCTAATGATACCCATCCCTACAGCTGGTTAGTGGCTTCGCCCTGACTTTAGGCAGATGAGATATTCACTGTTCAAATAACTTCATTATAAGCCTTGTTTAAGCATAAATGATTTATATATGCACCCAATAACAGAACTTAAAAAAATGCTTTTGCTCAAAGCTCAAAGCTTGTAAACTCAAGTTAAAACTGAGTTTTATCTCCTTTTGGGAGGGGTATCTGTGGTGTGTGTGTGTGTGTTTGTGTTTGTGTTTGTGTTTGAGGGGGGAGGGGAAGAGGAGTTGATTGAGTCTGTGAGAAGCTGCCACAGGGAGGTTACAGTCAGGAGAGCCAAGAGCTGTCACAGATGATGAGCTCTGAAAAATATTATCACAGAAAATAATTAGCATAAAAGCTTTTATTTAAAATTTTTACATCTGGGAAGTGTGAACTGTTACGCCAGCGTGTGCCCTGCGACCTGCGTTGACCCCGCGGTTGCCGGGGTCCCGCGGTCGCCGCTCCCCCGACGGCGCCGGGTGCGAGGGCCCGTTCAACGCTGCTCTTGCGTTGCTTGCAATATTATTATTATTATTATTATTATTTTTTTTTCTTCTTTTTCCGCCTCTTTGATCGCCTTTTTTGAGGGCCTTAAATGCGTCAAAACTCCTGAAAATTTGCAGACGCGTCAGGCACGGCGAAAAATTTAAGAATTTAGGGGTCTTGAGCATGGGTGTGGCAAAATGGCCTCGGTAGCGCCACCTACATTTTTAACGGAACAGCCCTCAAGCCCGTTGCGCCTAAAAATCTGAAAATCTGCACACATATGTAACATCCCCATGACGCACCAAAAAGTCTCTTGGAGCCATATTCTAACCCAACAGAAAGTATTTTTATTTTGACCGGAAGGTGAAAAAATTGTGTGTTTTTGGCCATTTCCAGGGGTCGCTTGAACGCGAACTAGTCCTAGACGCATTATCCGATTGACTTCAAAATTTGATAATTTGTTCTTAAGACATAGACGAAGTTAAATTGCAAAAGTTTCGGACTTTTCATTGAAGGGCGTGGAAGTTATGGCCCCTCAAAGTTCGATCACTCGCCACAAACAGGAAGTTGCTTTAAATTTGCTATATTTCGGCCATACTTTGTCCAAACTGCATCAAACTTTACAGGATTGTTAATGGTACCTATCTGCACACATCCATATGTCAATATTCATACAATTGTTGTAGCACCACCTATTTATAGCAGGAAATGACATATTTTATAGTGTGATGTCCAGTTTCTAGACGGGTGACCAGATTCACTTCAAATGTTGTCAGGACAGACTTAAGGATTTTTGGAAGACTGGCTCCGAAAATTGTGAGTTTTGGGTCGAAGCGTGTGCCGGTTCTGGCCCGTCAAAGTTCGGAAACCCAACTTCCTGTTTGAAACCTCAGATTTTGGGGTAACTTCCTGTTGCGACTCTCTACTTTATCCTACAGATGGAGCCATTGTATTACTCTTTGATGGGTTTTTTGGAAGGGGGTCTCTGTGTGTGTGTGTCTGTGTGTGTCTGAGGGGGGGAGGGAAAGAGGAGTTGATTGTGTCTGTGAGAAGCTGCCACAGGAGGTTACAGTCAATAGAGCCATGATCTGTCACAGATGATGAGCTCTGAATAATATTATCACAGAAATAATTAGCATAAAAGCTTTTATTTAAAATTTTTACATCTGGGAAGTGTGAACTGTTACGCCAGCGTGTGCCCTGCGACCTGCGTTGACCCCGCGGTTGCCGGGGTCCCGCGGTCGCCGCTCCCCCGACGCGGGGGTGCGAGGGCCCGTTCAACGCTGCTCGCAGCTTTAATTAATTATTATTATTATTTTTTTCTTCTTTTTCCGCCTCTTAGATCGGCTTTTTGAGGGCCTTAACATGCGTGAAAACTTACCAAAATTTGCAGACGCGTCAGGCACGGCGAAAAATTTAATAATTTAGGGGTCTTGAGCATGGGTGTGGTAAAATGGCCTCGTAGCGCCACCTACATTTTTTAAACGGAACAGCCCTCAAGCCCGTTGCGCCTAAAAATCTGAAAATCTGCACACATATGTAACATCCCATGACGCACCAAAAAGTCTCTTGGAGCCATATTCTAAACCCAACAGAAAGTATTTTTATTTTGACCGGAAGGTGAAAAAATTGTGTGTTTTTGGCCATTTCCAGGGGTCGCTTGAACGCGAACTAGTCCTAGACGCATTATCCGATTGACTTCAAAACTTAATAGTATGTTCTTAAGACATAGACGATGTTAAATTGCGGCAGATTTTTGAGTTTTTGTTGAAGGGCGTGGAAGTTATGGCCCCTCAAAGTTCGATTACTCGCCACGAAACAGGAAGTTGCTTTATTTTTGCTATATTTCGGCCATACTTTGTCCAAACTGCATCAAACTTTACAGGATTGTTAATGGTACCTATCTGCACACATCCATATGTCAATATTCATACAATTGTTGTAGCGCCACCTATTTATAGCAGGAAATGACATATTTTATAGTGTGATGTCCAGTTTCTAGACGGGTGACCAGATTCACTTCAAATGTTGTCAGCCCCTCCTTGAGGAATTTTTTGGAAGACTGGCTCCGAAAATTGTGAGTTTTGGTCGAAGCGTGTGCCGGTTCTGGCCCGTCAAAGTTCGGAAACCCAACTTCCTGTTTGAAACCTCAGATTTTGGGGTAACTTCCTGTTGCGACTCTCTACTTTATCCTATAGATGGAGCCATTGTATTACTTTTGATGGGTTTTTGGAAGGGGGTCTCTGTGTGTGTGTGTCTGTGTGTGTGTGTGTGTGTGTGTGTGTGTGTGTGTGTTTGTGTTTGTGTTTGTGTTTGAGGGGGAGGGGAAGAAGAGTTGATTGAGTCTGTGAGAAGCTGCCACAGAGAGGTTACAGTCAGGAGAGCCAAGAGCTGCTTTACACGCGTATAAAACTTCAGTTAAGATTTGAGCTGTCACTTGAGAAAGCATCATGCAAAAACTAAGGAAATCACTGTAGACTTGAAGAATTGTCGATGCTTAGGAAGCAGGAGAAGGATATACAAAGTTATAACAGCATTTCCAAGCGTCAAGAACTCAAATGAGAAGCGTCACGAGAAATTCAAGGAGAGCCACACTGTGCAGAACAAGCCTGGCAGAGGTAGGAAGCCAAAGATTTCAATGACCCTGGAAAGAAAACCAGTTAGAGACCTGTCTAAAGAACCCATAACGCTGCCAAGACACTAGTGAATGACTTAGTTAAGTCTGAAATTGTAGTCTCAAAGAAGATTACATGAATTCATGTAATCTTACCATATGTCTCCCTTGACCAAAGCTGAGCGTGGATTGATGCTGTCTTTACAGTTTGGTTTTGATCAGTTAGGAAATTTCACACGGGGTCAGCTGATTTTTTCGTCTTACTCAGTGTACGGCGACAGGAAAAGTTCACTAGGTCCTCCAGCGTCGAGGTGAACAGCTGAATATAAGCCACTCAAGTTGACGACAAGTGCATTGAAAAGTAAAAGCTGCTGGCCTTTACCTTTTCTTTGTCAAAGCGCCTGTTTGGCCAGTAGTTAGTAAAGTAATATTTTCAGCGTTGTCCACAGTCTCATGACATGTTAACAGGAAGCACAGCACGCTGGTTAAGCTCATGGCAAACTGTTACTAACAGCTAAAATGAAAGCTTGTCTGTATGTAGTCTAACTGGTTAGTTTGTCACTAATCTCCAAATTTTGCAAATTGCTATAAACTTCACTCTCTTAAACCAGTAACAGTCTGAGCTGGACTGATAGGGGTCTGTATGGATAAAGATAAAATCCTAATGATACCCATCCCTACAGCTGGTTAGTGGCTTCGCCCTGACTTTAGGCAGATGAGATATTCACTGTTCAAATAACTTCATTATAAGCCTTGTTTAAGCATAAATGATTTATATATGCACCCAATAACAGAACTTAAAAAAATGCTTTTGCTCAAAGCTCAAAGCTTGTAAACTCAAGTTAAAACTGAGTTTTATCTCCTTTTGGAGGGGTATTTCTCTGTGTGTGTGTGTGTGTGTGTTGTGTTTGTGTTTGTGTTTGAGGGGAGGGGAGAGAGTTGATTGAGTCTGTGAGAAGCTGCCACAGAGAGGTTACAGTCAAGAGAGCCAAGAGCTGTCACAGATGATGAGCTCTGAAAAATATTATCACAGAAAATAATTAGCGTAAAAGCTTTTATTTAAAATTTTACATCTGGGAAGTGTGAACTGTTACGCCAGCGTGTGCCCTGCGACCTGCGTTGACCCGCGGTTGCCGGGGTCCCGCGGTCGCCGCTCCCCCGACGGGCGCCGGGTGCGAGGGCCCGTTCAACGCTGCTCGCAGCGCCCGAGCAACGATTGCAACGAGTTGCAAGGATTATTATTATTATTATTATTTTTTTTTCTTCTTTTTCCGCCTCTTTGATCGCCTTTTTGAGGGCCTTAAAATGCGTCAAAACTCCTGAAAATTTGCAGACGCGTCAGGCACGGCGAAAAATTTAAGAATTTAGGGGTCTTGAGCATGGGTGTGGCAAAATGCCTCGGTAGCGCCACCTACATTTTTAACGGAACAGCCCCTCAAGCCCGTTGCGCCTAAAAATCTGAAAATCTGCACACATATGTAACATCCCATGACGCACCAAAAAGTCTCTTGGAGCCATATTCTAAACCCAACAGAAAGTATTTTTATTTTGACCGGAAGGTGAAATTGTGTGTTTTTGGCCATTTCCAGGGGTCGCTTGAACGCGAACTAGTCCTAGACGCATTATCCGATTGACTTCAAAATTTGATAATTTGTTCTTAAGACATAGACGAAGTTAAATTGCAAAAGTTTCGGACTTTTCATTGAAGGGCGTGGAAGTTATGGCCCCTCAAAGTTCGATCACTCGCCACAAAACAGGAAGTTGCTTTAAATTTGCTATATTTCGGCCATACTTTGTCCAAACTGCATCAAACTTTACAGGATTGTTAATGGTACCTATCTGCACACATCCATATGTCAATATTCATACAATTGTTGTAGCCACCTATTTATAGCAGGAAATGACATATTTTATAGTGTGATGTCCAGTTTCTAGACGGGTGACCAGATTCACTTCAAATGTTGTCAGGACAGACTTAAGGATTTTTGGAAGACTGGCTCCGAAAATTGTGAGTTTTGGTCGAAGCGTGTGCCGGTTCTGGCCCGTCAAAGTTCGGAAACCCAACTTCCTGTTTGAAACCTCAGATTTTGGGGTAACTTCCTGTTGCGACTCTCTACTTTATCCTACAGATGGAGCCATTGTATTACTCTTTGATGGGTTTTTGGAAGGGGGTCTCTGTGTGTGTGTGTCTGTGTGTGTCTGAGGGGGGAGGGGAAGAGGAGTTGATTGAGTCTGTGAGAAGCTGCCACAGGGAGGTTACAGTCAAGAGCCAAGATCTGTCACAGATGATGAGCTCTGAAAAATATTATCACAGAAAATAATTAGCATAAAAGCTTTTATTTAAAATTTTTACATTGGGAAGTGTGAACTGTTACGCCAGCGTGTGCCCTGCGACCTGCGTTGACCCCGCGGTTGCCGGGGTCCCGCGGTCGCCGCTCCCCCGACGGGCGCCGGGGTGCGAGGGCCCGTTCAACGCTGCTCGCAGCTTTAATTATTATTATTATTATTTTTTTTCTTCTTTTTCCGCCTCTTTGATCGCCTTTTTGAGGGCCTTAAAATGCGTCAAAACTCCTGAAAATTTGCAGACGCGTCAGGCACGGCGAAAAATTTAAGAATTTAGGGGTCTTGAGCATGGGTGTGGCAAAATGGCCTCGGTAGCGCCACCTACATTTTTTAACGGAACAGCCCCTCAAGCCCGTTGCGCCTAAAAATCTGAAAATCTGCACACATATGTAACATCCCATGACGCACCAAAAAGTCTTTGGAGCCATATTCTAAAACCAACAGAAAGTATTTTTATTTTGACCGGAAGGTGAAAAAATTGTGTGTTTTTGGCCATTTCCAGGGGTCGCTTGAACGCGAACTAGTCCTAGACGCATTATCCGATTGACTTCAAAATTTGATAATTTGTTCTTAAGACATAGACGAAGTTAAATTGCAAAAGTTTCGGACTTTTCATTGAAGGGCGTGGAAGTTATGGCCCCTCAAAGTTCGATCACTCGCCACAAAACAGGAAGTTGCTTTAAATTTGCTATATTTCGGCCATACTTTGTCCAAACTGCATCAAACTTTACAGGATTGTTAATGGTACCTATCTGCACACATCCATATGTCAATATTCATACAATTGTTGTAGCACCACCTATTTATAGCAGGAAATGACATATTTTATAGTGTGATGTCCAGTTTCTAGACGGGTGACCAGATTCACTTCAAATGTTGTCAGGACAGACTTAAGGATTTTTGGAAGACTGGCTCCGAAAATTGTGAGTTTGGGTCGAAGCGTGTGCCGGTTCTGGCCCGTCAAAGTTCGGAAACCCAACTTCCTGTTTGAAACCTCAGATTTTGGGGTAACTTCCTGTTGCGACTCTCTACTTTATCCTACAGATGGAGCCATTGTATTACTCTTTGATGGGTTTTTGGAAGGGGGTCTCTGTGTGTGTGTGTCTGTGTGTGTTGAGGGGGGAGGGGAAGAGGAGTTGATTGTGTCTGTGAGAAGCTGCCACAGGGAGGTTACAGTCAATAGAGCCATGATCTGTCACAGATGATGAGCTCTGAATAATATTATCACAGAAAATAATTAGCATAAAAGCTTTTATTTAAAATTTTTACATCTGGGAAGTGTGAACTGTTACGCCAGCGTGTGCCCTGCGACCTGCGTTGACCCGCGGTTGCCGGGGTCCCGCGGTCGCCGCTCCCCCGACGGGCGCCGGTGCGAGGGCCCGTTCAACGCTGCTCGCAGCTTTTCAACGAGTTGCGTGCCATCGAGTTGCAAGGATTATTATTATTATTATTATTATTATTATTTTTTTTTTTCTTCTTTTTCCGCCTCTTAGATCGGCTTTTTGAGGGCCTTAACATGCGTGAAAACTTACCAAAATTTGCAGACGCGTCAGGCACGGCGAAAATTTAATAATTTAGGGGTCTTGAGCATGGGCGTGGTAAAATGCCCTCGGTAGCGCCACCTACATTTTTAAACGGAACAGCCCCTCAAGCCCGTTGCGCCTAAAAATCTGAAAATCTGCACACATATGTAACATCCCATGACGCACCAAAAAGTCTTTGGAGCCATATTCTAAACCCAACAGAAAGTATTTTTATTTTGACCGGAAGGTGAAAAAATTGTGTGTTTTGGCCATTTCCAGGGGTCGCTTGAACGCGAACTAGTCCTAGACGCATTATCCCATTGACTTCAAAACTTAATAGTATGTTCTTAAGACATAGACGATGTTAAATTGCGGCAGATTTTGAGTTTTTGTTGAAGGGCGTGGAAGTTATGGCCCCTCAAAGTTCGATTACTCGCCACGAAACAGGAAGTTGCTTTATTTTTGCTATATTTCGGCCATACTTTGTCCAAACTGCATCAAACTTTACAGGATTGTTAATGGTACCTATCTGCACACATCCATATGTCAATATTCATACAATTGTTGTAGCGCCACCTATTTATAGCAGGAAATGACATATTTTATAGTGTGATGTCCAGTTTCTAGACGGGTGACCAGATTCACTTCAAATGTTGTCAGCCCTCCTTGACAATTTTTGGAAGAAGTCCTCCGAAAATTGTGAGTTTGGGTCGAAGCGTGTGCCGGTTCTGGCCCGTCAAAGTTCGGAAACCCAACTTCCTGTTTGAAACCTCAGATTTTGGGGTAACTTCCTGTTGCGACTCTCTACTTTATCCTACAGATGGAGCCATTGTATTACTTTGATGGGTTTTTGGAAGGGGGTCTCTGTGTGTGTGTGTCTGTGTGTGTGTGTTTGAGGGGGAGGGGAAGAGGAGTTGATTGAGTCTGTGAGAAGCTGCCACAGGGAGGTTACAGTCAGAGAGCCATGAGCTGTCACAGATGATGAGCTCTGAAAAATATTATCACAGAAAATAATTAGCATAAAAGCTTTTATTTTAAATTTGTTGCAACAAATTCAGGTTTCTTACAGCATTTTCCTTATTGAAAACTAAATTCTACCTGAAATGTATCAATAAAAATCTTCTTTTGCAGTTAATGTCACCAGTTTATAGTTTAGTTTTAATAGCATTCCCTGTCACTGATGTGCCTTTAATTATCGGTTCTATCAGGGATCATTTATGTGTTTATCTTACGGGGTGAGCCACCTCACAGGTTGGTTATATTACCTGTTGACCTCAGCTCAGTGAGCTAAGACAATGTTTAATGCAGTGTTTTTCTGATATGAAAATGGATATTATTCAGCACATCTAACCTCAGCAGGCCCTCTTCAGAAACTCATATCTGCAGATGTCAAAGCTGGCTCAAAAAATTAAACTGGCTTCAAATTAATTTGAAGGAATTGTAGGTTATTTTGAATTCATGTAATCTTACCATATGTCTCCCCTTGACCAAAGCTGAGCGTGGATTGATGCTGTTTGTTTGGTTTTGATCAGTTAGGAAATTTCACAAGGGGTCAGCTGATTTTTTCGTGTTACTCAGTGTACGGCGACAGGAAAAGCACTACATCCAGAGGTGAACCAGCTGAATATAAGCCACTCAAGTTGACGACAAGTGCATTGAAAAGTAAAAGCTGCTGGCCTTTACCTTTTCTTTGTCAAAGCGCCTGTTCGGCCAGTAGTTAGTAAAGTAATATTTTCAGCGTTGTCCACAGTCTCATGACATGTTTAACAGAAGCACAGCACTGGTTAAGCTCATGGCAAACTGTTACTAACAGCTAAAATGAAAGCTTGTCTGTATGTAGTCTAACTGGTTAGTTTGTCACTAATCTCCAAATTTTGCAAATTGCTATAAACTTCACTCTCTTAAACCAGTAACAGTCTGAGCTGGACTGATAGGGGTCTGTATGGATAAAGATAAAATCCTAATGATACCCATCCCTACAGCTGGTTAGTGGCTTCGCCCTGACTTTAGGCAGATGAGATATTCACTGTTCAAATAACTTCATTATAAGCCTTGTTTAAGCATAAATGATTTATATATGCACCCAATAACAGAACTTAAAAAAAATGCTTTTGCTCAAAGCTCAAAGCTTTTAAACTCAAGTTAAAACTGAGTTTTATCTCCTTTTGGGAGGGGTATGTGTGTTTGTGTGTTGTGTGTGTTTGTGTTTGTGTTTGAGGGGGGAGGGGAAGAGGAGTTGATTGAGTCTGTGAGAAGCTGCCACAGAGAGGTTACAGTCAGGAGAGCCAAGAGCTGTCACAGATGATGAGCTCTGAAAAATATTATCACAGAAAATAATTAGCATAAAAGCTTTTATTTTAAATTTTTACATCTCGGAAGTGTGAACTGTTACGCCAGCGTGTGCCCTGCGACCTGCGTTGACCCCGCGGTTGCCGGGGTCCCGCGGTCGCCGCTCCCCGACGGGCGCCGGGTGCGAGGGCCGTTCAACGCTGCTCGCAGCTTTAATTATTATTATTATTATTTTTTTTCTTTTTTCCGCCTCTTAGATCGGCTTTTTGAGGGCCTTAACATGCGTGAAAACTTACCAAAATTTGCAGACGCGTCAGGCACGGCGAAAAAATTTAATAATTTAGGGGTCTTGAGCATGGGTGTGGTAAAATGGCCTCGGTAGCGCACCTACATTTTTAAACGGAACAGCCCCTCAAGCCCGTTGCGCCTAAAAATCTGAAAATCTGCACACATATGTAACATCCCATGACGCACCAAAAAGTCTCTTGGAGCCATATTCTAAACCCAACAGAAAGTATTTTTATTTTGACCGGAAGGTGAAAAAATTGTGTGTTTTTGGCCATTTCCAGGGGTCGCTTGAACGCGAACTAGTCCTAGACGCATTATCCGATTGACTTCAAAACTTAATAGTATGTTCTTAAGACATAGACGATGTTAAATTGCGGCAGATTTTGAGTTTTTGTTGAAGGGCGTGGAAGTTATGGCCCTCAAAGTTCGATTACTCGCCACGAAACAGGAAGTTGCTTTATTTTTGCTATATTTCGGCCATACTTTGTCCAAACTGCATCAAACTTTACAGGATTGTTAATGGTACCTATCTGCACACATCCATATGTCAATATTCATACAATTGTTGTAGCACCACCTATTTATAGCAGGAAATGACATATTTTATAGTGTGATGTCCAGTTTCTAGACGGGTGACCAGATTCACTTCAAATGTTGTCAGCCCCTCCTTGAGGAATTTTTTGGAAGACTGGCTCCGAAAATTGTGAGTTTTGGTCGAAGCGTGTGCCGGTTCTGGCCCGTCAAAGTTCGGAAACCCAACTTCCTGTTTGAAACCTCAGATTTTTGGGGTAACTTCCTGTTGCGACTCTCTACTTTATCCTATAGATGGAGCCATTGTATTACTCTTTGATGGGTTTTTGGAAGGGGGTCTCTGTGTGTGTGCGTCTGTGTGTGTGTGTGTGTGTGTGTGTGTGTGTTGTGTTTGTGTTTGTGTTTGAGGGGGGAGGGAAGAAGAGTTGATTGAGTCTGTGAGAAGCTGCCACAGAGAGGTTACAGTCAGGAGAGCCAAGAGCTGCTTTACACGCGGTATAAAAACTTCAGTTAAGATTTGAGCTGTCACTTGAGAAAGCATCATGCCAATAAACTAAGGAAATCACTGTAGACTTGAAGAATTGTCGATGCTTAGGAAGCAGGAGAAGGATATACAAAGTTATAACAGCATTTCCAAGCGTCAAGAACTCAAATGAGAAGCGTCACCGAGAAATTCAAGGAGAGCCACACTGTGCAGAACAAGCCTGGCAGAGGTAGGAAGCCAAAGATTTCAATGACCCCTGGAAAGAAAAACCAGTTTAGAGACCTGTCTAAAGAACCCATAAACGCTGCCAAGACACTAGTGAATGACTTAGTTAAGTCTGAAATTGTAGTCTCAAAGAAGATTACATGAATTCATGTAATCTTACCATATGTCTCCCCTTGACCAAAGCTGAGCGTGGATTGATGCTGTCTTTACAGTTTGGTTTTGATCAGTTAGGAAATTTCACCCGGGGTCAGCTGATTTTTTCGTCTTACTCAGTGTACGGCGACAGGAAAAGTTCACTAGGTCCTCCAGCGTCGAGGGTGAACCAGCTGAATATAAGCCACTCAATGTTGACGACAAGTGCATTGAAAAGTAAAAGCTGCTGGCCTTTACCTTTTCTTTGTCAAAGCGCCTGTTTGGCCAGTAGTTAGTAAAGTAATATTTTCAGCGTTGTCCACAGTTCCATGACATGTTTAACAGGAAGCACAGCACGCTGGTTAAGCTCATGGCAAACTGTTACTACACGCTAAAATGAAAGCTTGTCTGTATGTAGTCTAACTGGTTAGTTTGTCACTAATCTCCAAATTTTGCAAATTGCTATAAACTTCACTCTCTTAAACCAGTAACAGTCTGAGCTGGACTGATAGGGGTCTGTATGGATAAAGATAAAATCCTAATGATACCCATCCCTACAGCTGGTTAGTGGCTTCGCCCTGACTTTAGGCAGATGAGATATTCACTGTTCAAATAACTTCATTATAAGCCTTGTTTAAGCATAAATGATTTATATATGCACCCAATAACAGAACTTAAAAAATGCTTTTGCTCAAAGCTCAAAGCTTGTAAACTCAAGTTAAAACTGAGTTTTATCTCCTTTTGGGAGGGGGTATTTCTCTGTGTGTTTGTGTGTGTGTGTTGGTGTGTTTGTGTTTGTGTTTGAGGGGGGAGGGGGAAGAGGAGTTGATTGAGTCTGTGAGAAGCTGCCACAGAGAGGTTACAGTCAAGAGAGCCAAGAGCTGTCACAGATGATGAGCTCTGAAAAATATTATCACAGAAAATAATTAGCGTAAAAGCTTTTATTTAAATTTTAACATCTGGGAAGTGTGAACTGTTACGCCAGCGTGTGCCCTGCGACCTGCGTTGACCCCGCGGTTGCCGGGGTCCCGCGGTCGCCGCTCCCCGACGGGGCGCGGGTGCGAGGGGCCGTTCAACGCTGCTCGCAGCTTTATTATTATTATTATTATTTTTTTCTTCTTTTTCCGCCTCTTAGATCGGCTTTTTTGAGGGCCTTAACATGCGTGAAAACTTACCAAAATTTGCAGACGCGTCAGGCACGGCGAAAAATTTAATAATTTAGGGGTCTTGAGCATGGGTGTGGTAAAATGGCCTCGGTAGCGCCACCTACATTTTTAAACGGAACAGCCCTCAAGCCCGTTGCGCCTAAAAATCTGAAAATCTGCACACATATGTAACATCCCATGACGCACCAAAAAGTCTCTTGGAGCCATATTCTAAACCCAACAGAAAGTATTTTTATTTTGACCGGAAGGTGAAAAAATTGTGTGTTTTTGGCCATTTCCAGGGGTCGCTTGAACGCGAACTAGTCCTAGACGCATTATCCGATTGACTTCAAAACTTAATAGTATGTTCTTAAGACATAGACGATGTTAAATTGCGGCAGATTTTGAGTTTTTGTTGAAGGGCGTGGAAGTTATGGCCCCTCAAAGTTCGATTACTCGCCACGAAACAGGAAGTTGCTTTATTTTTGCTATATTTCGGCCATACTTTGTCCAAACTGCATCAAACTTTACAGGATTGTTAATGGTACCTATCTGCACACATCCATATGTCAATATTCATACAATTGTTGTAGCGCCACCTATTTATAGCAGGAAATGACATATTTTATAGTGTGATGTCCAGTTTCTAGACGGGTGACCAGATTCACTTCAAATGTTGTCAGCCCTCCTTGAGGAATTTTTTGGAAGACTGGCTCCGAAAATTGTGAGTTTTGGTCGAAGCGTGTGCCGGTTCTGGCCCGTCAAAGTTCGGAAACCCAACTTCCTGTTTGAAACCTCAGATTTTGGGGTAACTTCCTGTTGCGACTCTCTACTTTATCCTATAGATGGAGCCATTGTATTACTCTTTGATGGGTTTTTGGAAGGGGGTCTCTGTGTGTGTGTGTCTGTGTGTGTGTGTGTGTGTGTGTGTGTGTTTGTGTTTGTGTTTGTGTTTGAGGGGGGAGGGGAAGAAGAGTTGATTGAGTCTGTGAGAAGCTGCCACAGAGAGGTTACAGTCAGGAGCCAAGAGCTGCTTTACACGCGGTATAAAAACTTCAGTTAAGATTTGAGCTGTCACTTGAGAAAGCATCATGCCAAAAACTAAGGAAATCACTGTAGACTTGAAGAATTGTCGATGCTTAGGAAGCAGGAGAAGGATATACAAAGTTATAACAGCATTTCCAAGCGTCAAGAACTCAAATGAGAAGCGTCACGAGAAATTCAAGGAGAGCCACACTGTGCAGAACAAGCCTGGCAGAGGTAGGAAGCCAAAGATTTCAATGACCCTGGAAAGAAAACCAGTTAGAGACCTGTCTAAAGAACCCATAAACGCTGCCAAGACACTAGTGAATGACTTAGTTAAGTCTGAAATTGTAGTCTCAAAGAAGATTACATGAATTCATGTAATCTTACCATATGTCTCCCCTTGACCAAAGCTGAGCGTGGATTGATGCTGTCTTTACAGTTTGGTTTTGATCAGTTAGGAAATTTCACACGGGGGTCAGCTGATTTTTTCGTGTTACTCAGTGTACGGCGACAGGAAAAGTTCACTAGGTCCTCCAGCGTCGAGGTGAACCAGCTGAATATAAGCCACTCAAGTTGACGACAAGTGCATTGAAAAGTAAAGCTGCTGCCTTTACCTTTTCTTTGTCAAAGCGCCTGTTGGCCAGTAGTTAGTAAAGTAATATTTTCAGCGTTGTCCACAGTCTCATGACATGTTTAACA